>NW_009727948.1:35349-126293 GCF_000703405.1 Apaloderma vittatum | reverse complement strand
TACACTGCTCTCCAGCAGGTCAGTCCCCATGTCTAAATGTGTATAATAGGACTATTCCTGTAAGGTGTCTTTCACATTGAGAACTAAAAAGCAAGCAAATGAAAAGTTTTGGTTGTTACTGTTCCCTTATTGCTGCCTGTGAGGAACTGACAGCATAAAAGATGCAGGTTTATTTAAGGTTATACAAGGAACATGTAGCAGAATTGGGAATCAGTGTCTTAACCAGAGGCCATCCTTACTCCCTTCACTTCTTTTGCTTGAATGCTGATTAACACTGCCTTTTTATTCATCCTTTTTTTCATCAAGCTACATTTTCAGACTGAGTTGCACTCGCTTGGGACAGTGGGCCATTGGCTATGTGACTGGCGATGGGAACATATTGCAGACCATACCTCACAATAAGCCTCTGTTTCAAGCATTGATTGATGGCAGCCGGGAAGGATTGTAAGTACAAATTCCTAGAGTCACCATAGGTGTGAAATCCTGATTTCCTTGTTCTTCTGCTGCTTGTGTGAGTAGTTGTTGGAAGTCTTTGAAACAGAGAATCTAGATATGGTGTTTAACATTCCTTTGGAGTTTAAAGACGATCTCTTTTATTTATTTGAAAAATGCTCGTTTCCAGGTAGTTCTGTTAAGCAAAGTTAACCAAAGCCATATCTCGTTGCAGATAAATTCCAGGAGAAAATAAAATCAGGCAGCTGTCACATTGATTCCTTCCCCATCCCCCCAAGAGTCCCAAATGCACTTAAGCTTATTGAACAGTTACTACTGCCAGTTACTCATGTGTCTTAACTCTGGACAATGATTTGAAAGCTGTGTAATTGCTTTTTTATATATTCGGCAGCCAGAACATTTTCCAGGTTCTAATAGTTTACTGAAAAGATTGATAATTATAAGAGAATCTAGGTTTATAGGAGGAAGTAGTACATTTTTACTAGGTTGTCTGAAGTTACAGGCAAATTTTGGGATCAGAATCTTTTCACTGGGATACGTGTTTTGATTTATCCATGTGATCATAATTGAAAAGAGAAGCAAACCCCAATAGGAAAATTTATCAATTCTCAAAAAAAGATTGAGAAATCCTTTACAATTTTGTAATCTTTCTCAGTCCCGCGCAGTCCAGGGGTTTTGATTTTTCCGTGTATAGGGATTCATACCTGTCATAAGACACACTTGTAAGGGTTGTGTTTCTACTTGACAAAATCTGAGCAAACGAAAATTAAAGTTGAGAATATTTGATACAGAGTGAAGTTTTTGTACCCTGTGTAAGGTAGCATTCTCACAGCAGGACTGAACAAAACTTTCAAGAAACTGTTTCCAAGTTAGAGGTAACATAAATCTGAACATAGCAAATTTAGGGTCTCTATAACATCTTTTAACCTCTTACTAATTTCCCAGAGGATTGAAATGCTCCCGATCCTTTTCGCTTAACATCAAGACTGCATTTGGGATTCAAAGTGTAGATTCTTGCCATAATATACACAGAGATTGATATATATCATAATATACACAGATATCTGCATATATTGGATTATGACATATATGTATCATAATACGCAGAGATGTGTGTTACCTTCTATTTTGCTCCATTACTTGAAATAATCTATAGAGTAACTGAGAGTGATGCTCACAATGGAGGAGAGAGATCACTAGGAACATGTGCAGGTATAAGCTCACTATGAAATCAAGATCTAAAATAATATTCTTTTGAGCTACTCATAGAAAGTTATCTGCTGATCAAAGCTCAGATGCATTCTGGTGGTAGCTATGCATGTGATGTGCTTTTATAAGACTTGAGCATGTGTCGAAATGCATTTGTAGCAATCCAGTTGCACCCAAAAGATAAGAACGATGGCTGAGGAAAGATGATGCATTTTAGTTCATATCTGCTGTATCTTATTCTGCCCCTATGAAATTTCATAAGTATTATTAAGCTATTAAAGCTGAAGAAATGTGCATATTTATAACAATCTTCTTGTGATGCAGCTATCTGTTCCCAGATGGACGAAGTTATAATCCTGATTTGACAGGATTATGTGAACCCACACCACATGATCACATAAAAGTCACACAGGTATGTTACAGAGTTTACTGGTTCATTTTTTAGTCTTCACTTTCCTTAGTATCTCATCTAGCAGTGATAATAAGCTTTTATTAAAAAGTGAGAAATAAATTTGTAAGGGTGAAAATATGTTACTGATAGAAGAGCTTAGATGAACAAGATAATAATCCTTTAAACTCCAGAGCTGATGGTGATGCAGACAACATGTCTTGGAAAGTTTTGTTTATTCTAAGCCTCTTCCAAGTGAGAAATATATTAAGGGTTATTAAGGATATGTCTGATATTTATGTCACGAGTTTATGTAGCTTGGTGTTTCCTTGCTATAACAGCAGATGGGAATACAAAATAGAATCAAGATCAAGTGATAGTTTTGAAGCCTGAATAGGAATGGTACAGTTTGTTGACAGATCCGGGAGGAAAAGTGTAGTTCACTTATCACAAAGATGCCGGTTCCAGGATCTCTCTTCTTCGTCTGTTGTGCAAATAGAAACAGAGATTGGGAAAAGCAAAAGAAATAGTTAAGTGCCTACAGGCAGTCACTTTGCAGAGAAAATTAGAATGGATGTTTTTGTAGTCATGTTAAGTGATGATGTGATAATGTGCGGATGTTTGATGCTCGGGTAATAGGAAATAGCCACCACAAGACAAATGCTTGATTAAAAATGGTGCTGAAGTTAACGCTGGAAGGTTGAGGTATACTGTGTAGAACATTTTTCATTATAAAAATGTCTGGAAGACCTGAGAATATGTTCAAGGAAAGAAAGACATCAGACTAGGAAAGAAAAACAGTATTTCAGATGGTCTTCTGTTTCTTTGGAGCAGGCTGGATGGTCTGCTGAATCTTCTGTAATTCTGAGTGCTCTGTGTACATTCCATGTCCAGAAATATTTTAGAAAAGAAATATTCGTTGCCATTTATGGTATTATTAAGAATACCATTATGAAAATGTAAGAGACTTCCTAAAAACAATCACCTGGATAAAGTCTTGAGTACTTCCTCTTCTCTGATTTCACTCTTTTTCCCTCCAATTTTAAAATAGTAAGGAAAGACTAACGCAGAGATATCAGATATTTCTGTTGCACAGAGCGTTTTTCTAGCCTTCTGTCCTTACTTTTCCTCAAGGAAAGGAAAAGCAGCCTAATTCTCAGCAATTATCTTGTTCTTCAGAAGCCAGTTGTGTTGTATTTTGAATTCACTGTATGAAACCAGTTGCTTCTGAACTTGTAGTTTATGAGAATACCATTAGTTAATTCTCATGGTAATTCAACAGGGTCTGAACTATGTGAATCCTGCCTTAAATATTGCAGTAGTTTAAAGCTGACACTAGAGCTGCTTAAACTACAAAAAAGTAATATAAGAGTGACTCCAAGACAGATAGCTGCAGATGGATTTTTTGGGAGAGCTCCACCATAAGCGTCTTTAGTACATACTGGCTACAGCTGCAGATATGAGCTGTCTCTTTTATTTTCTGTTTTTCTTAGCCTCATCTGCCCTCTCTTTATTCACCAATAGCTGCTTATTTTCCTGTGACCTGGATTCTGCTTAATTGCTCAAAATTGTTTTTTTTACAAGACTGAAAAAGCTTTATTTCTATACAAATGCATTTGATTGCCAGTTCCCCAACAATAACTAATTCTAGAAAATTATTCAGGACTCAAGTTTTATCTATTGTTTATTCCTCCTGAAGATGTTCTTATGTCTTCTTGTCAGCCTTATAAGGGTACAAAGTACTGCAGGATCTGTGCATGACTGTTGCCGTGTTATCCTGGGGCATATTCTTGTCATACTTTCTTCACAAAGGTTGTTTGCTTCATTTAATCATACTACCGTACTATATCCTTGCTGTAGGTAGAAAGCCCTTTTGCTTGACAGTTTTCAGTGCAATAACTTTTATTAGTCTTAAACTGATATCTAGAAAAAGATGTATGCCTTGCAGAGTAGCTACTTGTGAGAAGTCTGTAAACATAATAGGCACAGTTGTTTTAAACTTTTTTTTTTTTTTGGTAGGATATCATATCATAGAATATATTGTATATCGTAGGTTTGAAGAAGCAAAAAAGTAAGGTATTTCAGTAACCTTAGCATGACTTTTAAATAGATGGCAGCAATACTTTTCTTGACTATAATAAATAAAGTGGACTGGAAAACAGGGGACTCAGAGAAATGGTTGTCATTACTGGTGCTTAAGTATATTCTTTATGAAAAAATCACAATAAAGAAGTAATCACTTGACTTTCTTTTGTTACAGGAGCAGTATGAATTATACTGTGAAATGGGTTCCACTTTTCAGCTGTGTAAAATCTGTGCAGAGAATGACAAGGATGTGAAGATAGAGCCTTGTGGACACCTCATGTGCACTTCTTGTCTTACAGCGTGGCAGGTACTGTCATAGTTCAGTTAGTGGAGAAGATGGATTTCTCTCTTAGATTCCTGTTTACAGTGTGTGTATATGTTTACATTCCCAGGTGCTCAGTAAGAGGGTTCAAGGACATACATACTTAAAATTATAGATCTTTTCGAGTACCAAAATCTGTGCAAAATAAAATTCCAGGAGTTTAGTCATTAAAATCCAGACTTGTTTGCTTGCCAAGGCTATTTGCTGACTGCTGCTAAGTGGAAACTATTTCCTGAGCACAGTATCTACTCAGACAGTGAAAACTGAGCATTTGATGCCACTTCAGCCACGCAGGTCACTTCATGATGTATTCAAAAGGTATGAAAAGAGCAGGTAGCAGCTGGGAATGGGTAAGTGACAAGACAGCATTTCACTAGGAGACAGGATGTCTTTAGTGAGAGTGGTTCGATCAGTAGTACAAGTTATGAAATGGGCTATGGTAAAACAAGGTTAGGATTCTTGTATTTCATGCGAATAATATGCAAAGCACTAGACCACCTAGCTTTAGATGGTTGTGAATAAGAGATTGAATGGAGGGGAAACTGTGATCTCTCAGTTATTTACAGAATATACCAAGAAACACGGAGACTTCGTGGTGACAGGTCGTTGTGTTTTGTCCAGCTTGTTCATGCACATACCAGTCCATGAGAAAAGGGAGTTACGGGTACCTTTAGTTCAGCACAGTTAACAAACATTTGACTTAAAAATTAAAATCAAAAGCAAAAGTCATTCATTACTCTTTATAACTTCAGATTTTCCCCTAGTAGGTGATTCTCAAGCTAAATCAATTCTGTCTTCTTTTCCCTGCCCCTTTCTTCTTTTATATCTGTATTTTTTGGGTAGGACTCTATCCCACAGTTAGGTGCCAGTCTTTGGGACACAAATGTAGTGAGAAGAGTAGAAAGAGTCCATGTCTCTAGTTGATTTTTGGCCTTGTTTTAAATGAGTTCACCTCAGTTAATGAGTTTTTGTTCTCGTGTTTGAGTTTTTGTTCTCGTGTTTGAGGTATGACTTAAATTGCTTTTCAAATTTCTAATTAAGAAATCATCATTGGCAAGCCAACAACACCATTGTATCAGAAGTATCGTTTGAGCTTTTCTTCCATTAGCAATAAAGCTTGCTGAACAAAGAGTATTCTCAGTTTCTGATTTTATGTTCTGTCTGAAATCTGAGTCTGATGCTCCAAACACAAATCTTCCAAATTGCCCACAGATCAGAAATTCTGAGAAAATTCCATTTTAGACATATGCAGATAAATATACTTATTTCACTACTGAGCAGCTGCTGAACTGGAACAATATTTCTCATTTCAGGAGTACCCTTTTACCGGTTTCATTCTGAATGACAAACATATAGGTCTGATTATGTTAATCTTTGACTGAAAAAAACTCTGAGGTCTCCAGTGTTTTCAGGGGTTATTTTTGTTTGTTTTGCGCCTTTTTCTTAGCTGGAAGGACTAAGCAAAAGGACTGAAATCTTCGTCCTTTTTTGTTTTTTTTTGCTGAGTGTCTCATAGCATGGTAGCACCATGTTCAAGTGTTGTGCACGCAATGTGTTCTGATTCTGGAGACTTGAGAAGCTAAGGTGCTCGATACTTTGGCCAGTGGCTAGGGAATTCAGGAAGAGGACAACAAAGCATTTTAGGCTCAGAGAACCAACATGTTCAAAACCATCAAGCTCCATCAGAACATTGCAGCCAGCTGTAATTGGCCAGGTACATTTCAGACTTCATTACAAATTTAACTTTTGCATAATTAGTGAAGCAATGAAGAAACATTACACTGTAGCACCATCAGGTGTTATGAGCTTCTGGTGGGCTGGTGTTTAATTGGCAGAATAATAGCTCATTAGACATACCTCAAGAGGTCCAATACAGGTGTTTTCGCTAAGCAGAAGAAAATTCATTAAGCAACATCAGATCTGCATAGAATACTAAGGATGATTCAGAGTTGTTCACCTTTATGGAGATCAGTCTTTCAAATAAGACTTGGTTTAACAGTTATGTTTTTGTGTTAGGCCTCAGAAATAAAATGTCATATTCTTCCTCAGAAATGCAATGTCATATTCTTCCACAGAAACCTATTCTTGTCTGAAAAATACATGTTTGGGCTTGACCCTAAAAGTGTATGGGCATATATGCTGCATTGTAAGATTCACCGTAGCTGCTATCTCAGTGTTCTAAATAACGTTTCTGTGGGCAGGGACAGACGTGTATTCATATCAACATCTTGGATCCGAGTTTTAATTTCTCAGTTATGCTGTCGCACACGAGTCGCTGCTTCTCTGATTGTTAGTACTTTTGAAAAGAAAAGGAGGAGCCTGCTAGCAGAGAACTGTTTGACAACAGTTGACACAAGAAAGCCTTGAAAATGAAAAGCTCTTGGCCTCTTCTGTAAGACTGATTTAGAAAACGAAACTGTAAAAAATTGTAGAGCTTGGGGGGGGCTTCTGTTGACAGTGGTCACTTCAGTAAGTCCATATAGTTTGGAGGCGCTCTTTGAGGTAGTATGTGATGTCGAGTAGTCCTTCATAATTAGAATGCAAGGCCGCTGAGAGTAGATTACATATATCTTTCTGTACAAAATGAGTATCCAGTACTAACCATGCAAATAGAGGTGATTGTTGTCAGGAGACATTATTTGTAGTTATCTGGCCTTGGGATGCAGTTCTTCTACAAACTGTGACTGTACTAAACTGTCAGTTTACTAAGACTGGCAAGATAAAAGTAATGCTAGAAAAAAAAATAAAGCTGTCCTTTTATCTGAGAAATCAAAACACTGTATTTGTTTGATGATATTTCAGAATAGGTAAGTTGTTTAGAATAAATTTTGGTGTTTCTGTCCTTTTAGCTGTCTGTATACCTCACTGCAAATATGACACAGTGTCATTTCTGAAGTCAGCTTGAATTATCTTGATCTCTCAAAGCTTCAGGGCTCTTTTGAGCATAGGGTTGGTTTTTGTTTTGGTTTGCTGTTTCTAAAAAAATAAATCTACATCTGCCTCTTAATGGAAAAATTTCTTTATTAGTGCTTGAAAGACTTCTCTCTGATATTTTTGTCCTTTAGTCTGAAATCTACTTCAAAGGCTTTTTGATTACTTCTGGCAAGGAAAAATATTTCTGAAATGAGTAAAAGGGATGAAAATACAGTTCCTTGAAAATAGTTTAATATGTTATACGACTTAGAAATTAAAATTCAAGTAATTCTTGTTTCTGATAACATGTAAAAATAGTTTGTTTTTTCACAATCTATCGAAAATGTATTAACGACCTGGTCTGTTACTTAAACACGTCAAAAAATGTTTGTACTTTATCTATCCTGAATGTGTATCGCTGGATGATGGTGATGTTGCAGCAGTGATGGACTATATATATATTCTGCAGAGAATATAAGCTGCCTGCGATAAAGATCATCTGCATTTTCAAACTTAAAATGAAAAATAAATAACTTAATATAGAAGATATGTAATAAAATTCATTACCTCTGTCTATACATCTCACCTTCTTTCTTCTGAAGAAATAGGAAAATTGTGATCCTAAAAGGCAAGGTGTTACTTATTGACATGTAGTACTGAAACAGTTGCAATTTTGGTGCTTTGTAGAGATGATGGTTGCGTTTTGATTAGTTATTTTTAAGTAAAGCTTAATCTCTGGAAGAGAGGCAGCTTAAAAGTGCAGTCATTTTACTGTTTGGTATAGTTAATTATCTATCAATCTGTTTCATGTTCTTCATGAACTTCCTCAGAATTCTTAGAAACTTGTTAAGGACACTTTTCTGTAGAAAGATAGAAGACCTACTTTTAAAATTACTTCTAGTTTTTAGTTTTTAAGAAATTATATACTTTTTTGCCTTGCTGTAGGAATCTGATGGACAAGGCTGTCCTTTCTGCCGCTGTGAAATCAAAGGAACTGAACCAATCATCGTGGATCCATTTGATCCAAGGGATGAAAACTCCAGGTGCTGCAGTATTATTGATGGCTTTAGTATGCCCATGTTGGACTTGGATGACGATGATGATAGAGAAGAATCTTTAATGATGAATCGTTTGGCTTCAGTCCGAAAGGTAAAGGCAAATTTACAAATGCTGTGCAACAGATAAAGTGGTAGGTGTGTGAATGAAGCTGCCCGTAACTTTAAGCAACGAGAGGTTGCACTTCATGCTCTAGGTTTCAGCAACTCACTGAGCAGTTCTCGGGTTAAAAAACAAAATGCATCGATCTTGCAAAAATAATACTGAAGTTGAATAGGAAAAAAAAAAAATCCAGATTCTTAGCTGCTATGAACTGCGTTAACTCTGTTTATAATGGAGGAAGCATGAGTTTACGCCAGCCAATACTCTCATCTGAAATACACTGTATGGACAATTCCCTGAAATTTTATTTGTAAGGAGCAAAAAAATTCATATATACAGCATATATTATTAGTTTTCTGCATGTGTGTGTATACATGTGCACAGAATATTTTGGGTTTAAATGTGTGTTTATAAATAGGTTGTAAATATTACTGCTTTGTAAATGTGACTTGAAATCCGACTCGTATTGCACACAAGTAGTTTTTAATCATGTCTCATGTAAGTTGTCTGTGACTTTTTTTCTCTATTTTTAGTGTTGGGTACCTTTAGTGGGAAAAGTTTATCTGAGATTATTCATAGCTACTGTGTTTTGGAATATTGTTTGTCCTGCAAGTGCTCTGTATTAAATTCTGGGATCTTTTTTTGGCTACAGGAGATTTTATCACTGATAAATAAGCAATATCGTTAGCAAAGGTATATTTCATGTTGGTAGTTTTAACTGCTATATTTTAGCCTGGAATAGATACTGTCATAGGCCATGCAATGCTAAATTTTACAACGTGTTTTCTATGTCTTACCTTTTACTAAGGTCATCTAGACTGAATAGTTGCCTTGGAATTAATTCTGTAATGTCTTACCCTTGCATTTCCTTATCGTTATGTTTGGCTTGGGGAAAAAAAAAAAAGTGTTTCACCCTCATGTTGGAGAGTATCTGCTAGTTAATATACATACTTTGATACCCTTCCTAACCTTTTAAGCCATGTGAGTGATTCTTGTGTATGTATTACAACATGGCCTGCTCCTGGGAATAGTTTATCCTTCCTGCCCAGACTTAAATTGCAGTCTGCAGCCCAACCTCTTGAGAGATAGCCTTGAATTGATGGGCTTTTATAACACTATCACTTCCATGATAAGCTAAAAATGCATTATGCTTTTATCAAAAGAAGGAATGTTAAGCTTTACTTATAAGAAGTTTTACTTTCAGTACCCACCAAGTGCTTGAGTGCTTTGGTTCTTGCTGGTTTTATGTCACTAATTTTGTTGTTCAGTGAAAGAAACCTACTAATTATCTTTGAAGTTTAGGAACAGCCATTTTCCACAGTTTGCTAGCCTCTTGAAGTCCTTACTTGAAAATGCTGAATCATCGAGTCATTTGGTGATTTTCAGCTGTTTTCTTCTCTAAGACTGTTGCCAGTGGCTGTATGGTGATGCTCTTAACCACACTGCCTGCGTAGAATATGATGCTATTGATACACACTCTTCGTTAGTAATGCCTTTACCACCTTGTCTGTTTCTTTAAATGTTTATTATTTTGGATGCTAAACAGTTTTCTTCAGAACCTGCTGGAAGAATTTTTTTTTTTTCCTCTGTGATATTGTGTAGCATTTTACTAGTTTTGAATTTTTATTCTGTTTCTTGTTAGTGCTGTTAATATGAACAAGTTTCTGCATGGTGGCTGTGTTGTCATTTGATTTATTGAAGCAATAAAAGTTAGATGACAGTAATTCAGTTCCTGCAGACAGCATGTTGATGCCGTTGTTACTTTGTAATCCCAATGAGCAAACTTTTTAATTCTTATTTTACTGCGAGGGTTGTCATATGCTTTCTCAACATAAAGATATTAATCCTTGAAAATCAAATGGGCTGATATTTGTCTCACATCACATGGCTAGACCACGTGGTGCTCTTGAGAAAATCTTCTTGTGGCATGTCTGGCCACAGCAGAAAGTTCCAGGAGCAAGGGAGTCGTGATGAAAGTGTCTGTAGGGCTTCACTATATGTTGCCGAAATATTCAAATCAATCCTTATTGTTCTGAAAGCCTTGTGGGAGGGGCACTGTTAAAATGTTTCTAAGCTTTTCCTACCAGTTTTCACTGTCTTTGGGACTTTTACTTGTAAATGTATTCATAATGCGAAAAATAGTTGCAGTAAGCTCATTTTAGAAGCATACACACTCAGATTCATCACTGATTAAGGGACCTGGGTGAGTTTTTTAGTGAGCTCTTCTTGATAAAACGAAAAGCTGAAAAACATTTATTGGAATTGTCATTTAAGCATAAAGAAGATACAGTGTGTTTTTTTATCGCTTGCTGTACCTGTGTGAATTATAAGTTGGGTATCAGAAAGATACCAATTCTGCAGTTTATCATACTCATAAACTGTACGAGATATTTGAATTAAGTCTCTGAGGGACTTCAGATTTGAAATTGCTTTAAGGAAAAGAATAATCACAAAGCTCGTTCTTTAATGGAATGAGTAAGTGGTAACACTTTAAGAAAAATGAATCATTCTTGCTAGGTGTTGCATGTGAGTCAGGAGCAGATCAGCTGCTACAGAGGCTTTAGAGAAATCCACTGCAATTAGTCTGTTTATCTGCCTCATCAAGCAGCTTATTTTTTTTTAATTTCCAGATTGTCTTCAGATACTACTTTATGAAAGAAAGATGAAAAGTGGTGCCAAAACCTCTGTTAATTGTCTCATCGCTGAGAAATTTCCAGCCCCACAGTATCGGATTAGCTAATGTAGTTGTTGCCTGAAGTGTTCCTTTTCTTAGCTCTGTACCGTTTGTGCTAGCCAAGCACAACACTATGAAATGCACATTAAAAAAAGAAGTACAGATTACAGGCTCAGGTAAATATTAAAAACATCTTTTTTTTTGTTTTTAAAGAGGTCATTTGAGTCTCTAGTAGACTATGTTCATTATTCCATAATGTGTACTATTCCTTTGTCCCAATGAATTAAGAGTTATCCGTCACTTTACCTTGCACAAGATGTCACTTTACCTTGTATGAGTTCTTTTAAAACGAAAGAAAGAAAATACAGAGTTCTTGTTAGGAGCAAATAATTTTGAATTCCTAAGTGCTAAGGTAGTTGATCCAAATAGTATTATACGAAAACATAGAAGAAGGCCTGGGCAGTATAGGGATAATGTGCTTTTCATAGTTTAAAGTGAATTGATTAATAATCCTAAAAATGCTTGCTTCTAAAAACTCTCAGTTGCCTCGTGTGGGGAGTTACCGTCTTCTCTGGAATTAATTTCCTATCTCTTTCAATGCACCGAAAGCTGAGTTTGATTCACACTCCTGCTTTAAAATAGTTATAGGACATTGTGAAACCTGAAAGACACTCTTTGTCGTGATTAGGGTACTTCCAGCAAGTCATGACAAAAGAGCTTGGTTCTCAAGAGATGGGAGAAGACTGTGGTTTTGACTCTTCCCCCTCATTTCCATATTATTAAATTGACTTTTTTCTGGTAATGAAAAAGTCATGTGTTTTGTTGTAATTAGTGTTTTAATTTTGTCATATAAAATAGAGAAATATGTAAAAAAAAACCCCAAAACTTTACATGTATATCCAGGTACTCCTTTCAACTCTATGCTCTCAACTGATACACAGGTGTACACCAGGTACACCTGGTTTGTGGGAACTTATTAAAATCATGCCACAAAACAAGTGAGTACTTAGTATTTGAAAGAGGCATAAGTGCTGGGAGGCAGCGTGCCTCCTTTAGTTAAAATGTATTTTACCAGTTCCCTTGGGCAGTGTGGTGCTGACCTCACAGCCTTAACTCCCTCTTCCTCCTTCATGTGCGTTTTCTTGGTTCAGCGAAGGAAAGATGGAATAAAGGACAGACTTGTCTATGTAAAAAAAGTTTACAGCTGTCAGTATTAACTGATAAAACTTTATATCCTCTTACAAATTTTAAAGTCCAGATTATACAAGTCTGTCTAGGTTGCAGTTTACCCTGATGAGAAGTAACGAATATGTGAGTTACTCTTAACCTGATTATAAAGAAAGAAACCTAAGGGAACTGCTTGGAGATGAAAAGGCAACTTCTAGTGTAGGTCTGCTTGGACCTTTTTAGACGTCTCATTATACAGTTTATAAATTACTGAGTTGGCTCCAGCAGGACATTAACAGTCAGAATAATATTCCTCAGTGAGTCACTTGTCAGGATTTGTGTCAAGTATGCTTTTCACATTTGTCTATCTGTCAGAAAGGCATTTGAAGATAAGATTCTTGATTCAGTAGCTTGTTAATATTTCTATCACAAAAAAACTTCACTAGAAATTGTAATCGATGTCAGAAGCAAACTTATTCTTGAATTCAACACCACTAGGGGCAAACTGATCCCGGTATATCCAGTAATAAGTACATCTGAGTAAATAACACAAGTGTGTCCTGCTCTGCAGCACAGTCGCAAAGTCAGCCACAGCTGCTTTTCCCTTGGCAGCGGTCACGCCAGCCAGATGAAGTCCATGTTTTTACAATGGGGTCTGTGTTCTTTTCCTTAATTACATCTTTATTTGCACAGGTCTGTGTATGTTGCGGCACAGCCCCTTCGTATGCTGAAGGTCTGTCTTCTGTCACTGCCAGTTCATTTGTATTAGTTAGTGCCTTAATTGCTTGTTTGTTTTATCTTTTTTGTCACTGTGCTGCTCTCATTGATCCTTTATTTCCAGTGAATAGAAAATATACAGAAGTCTCTCTAGTAGGTGACAATCTGAAGATTTTTGAATCTCTTCATCCTTTAGGTAGTCTACCCAAGAGAGTAGATGTTATACATGCTAATGGCCTGGAATCGACATGCAATGCAACTGCTTTGTTGGCCTAGCTGTCGACAGACATCAAGTGATGCAGTTAGGTTGAATGAGGGTGGGCAGGAAAGATATATTGGGGTTTTTTGTAATGGGAATATGATGCAAATCTGATAATTGAATGTTGAAGAAAACCTATTTGTTGCTGTGAAATATTTTGTTTTGTTTTATTTTTGGTATCAGTAGATATAATCAAGGAATCATTATTTTTAGTTTCAGCAAAGCATTTTCTCTTATTTTAGCACCAAGCAGTCATATGGATTAAAATTCCTTGTAGGGGGAGAGAAACTGCTTCTGCTTTTTTTTTTTCTGTCCTTCCCCTTGTGCCTTGTAAGTTATTCTTTAACCTGTTAGTCATCATCTTTTTTTAAATCTCTTTGAGGCCACAGCCTATTGTGATAAGGTTGTGTCTGTATGCAATAGTAGTTCGGGGCACTGAAAGATTATTTTGCTGTCTTGAAACAAGACATTGATGTAAGTTTAAATTGAAGTTCTTTCATACACTTTCTGCTTTGAAAAATTTCCATTTCATTTTGGCAGTTGTGATTTTACCATCCCTGGAATATGGTGGGTAGAGATAGCTAAATACCAAATATATATGGAACCAGACGTTTATCACATAAATTAAGTCTCTTGCTTCAGTGGGGTTAAAACCATGTCAGGTTTCAAGAATCTTGAATTTTTAAATTAATTTTCCTATTTTTCTAATTTTTGTTACTGTCTGCTGCATTTTAGGTGTGTCTTACAGCCACTTGTTTCTGTAAATCTGAAACTTAGCATTAGTCCCTACTGGGTTTTGAATGTGATTATTTCCATGATTTCTGTCTCTGCTGGTGCTGGACTGTTGTTGTGGCAGGAGAAAAGAAGTCCACTGTGGATGGGACCAGTGGGCTCACTGAGGGCATGACTATCGATTTGCCAGGTGATTCTTCAGAGCAAAACTGTGTAAGAGAAATTCACCATATAAAGGCAGTGATGGATATTCTTCAAATGCTGTCATTATGATGTTCACTTGGCTGTGGGTTCGTACAACTGCATGCAGTGTGACGTCCAAGACTGTCAGATTGCTCTCTGAGGAAGTTGCATTAGTTATTATGATGATACAACAATTGGAATATCTTGAACTCCAAGCAAATGTTTCCTGTCCAGTACTCTGAATCACAGAATTACTGAGGCTGGAAAAGACCTCTGAGATCGTCAAGTCCAGCCTGTGACCCAACACCACCACATCAGCCAGACCAGGGCACTAAATGCCACATCCAGCCTCTCCTGAAACACCTCCAGGGACGGTGACTCCAGCTTTTCCCTGGGCAGTGAATCCCAGTGCCTGAACACCCTCTCTGTGAGGAAGGGCTTCCTGAGATCCAACCTAAACCTCCCCTGATGCAGTTTCAGGCCATGCCCCCTCGTCCTGTCACTGATTGCCCGGGAGAAGAGCCCGACCCCCACCTGACTACACCCTCCCTTCAGGCACTTGTAGAGAGTGAGAAGGTCCCCCCTGAGTCTCCCCTTCTCCAGACAGAACAACCTCAGCTCCCTCAGCCTCTTCGCAAAGCCTCTGCTTTCAATATTTCCTATTTTTCTTTTTTTTTTTTTTTGTTTCCAACTGCCATTACATATAGGATTGTTTTCTAGCTCTTCTGGAACAACTCTCTGCTGTCTGAGACACAGTATGTTGTGCAACACCATAAAATGTAGTGACTTACTACAACACTTTATTTTAAATAATTTCATCTTATTAGAGGGGTCATCTGATTATTTGGTTCCGTTTCAAAGAATTTGGGAAATAAATTCATTTTCTGTCTGCTGAAGCCAAAGCATCGAATATATTATATTACATGGCTCTTGGCTTTCAGGAAAGCTTGGTGGAGAACAACTAAACTTTGAAAACCAAGGCTATTAAGTGATACAGTGCTTATTATGGCATTTAACTATGCATTCTCTTAAGGAAAATGAATTGACATCCAGTTTATAGTCATAGTTATGGTTGCTCAGATGGGCTTGAGCGATAGTTGTTAGCTTAGTCATTCAACTTTCCATAATGTTTTGAGAGGCTGAGCACCTCAGGTCATTCATGTGTTTATCTTCATGGCCCTCCAGTCAAGGTCAAGGGCATTCACCGATCAAAGGAAACACAGAAAATTTATATTCAGGCTATTTAATACGAACTTTGTAACCACTTTTACAGTGAAAAGAGAAACTAGGAAACTTCTGGTAACCACAAAGAGCAGAAATCTTGCTCTGTCTCTTGAAGTTGAATGCATAGTTGTGCACTGAGTTTATGTGTGTAGATGAAGTGGCAAGACCCTAAGTATCAACAGAAAAATCACTCTGGCAGTGGAATTACACCTCAGCCTCCCAGCTCTTCAATATCTCCTCGCTCCTCTCTTATGTTTTCTTGCAATGTTATCAAGTAATACTGTGATGGCTCCTATTTTTGAAGGAAATCTGATACCAGTTCCAATTGTATTGAAGAATATTAAAGTAAGCTGTGGTACAGAGCGTTAAGCAGTCACTGTACTGGATTGTTTTCCTGGATCTGCTTTTAAATATATCAAGTTTTCAGAGTCTTTAATACAGTCACTATCTGTGAAGAAAAGGGAATGTTGTTGAATTTTTACATCATTAGAGAACTTCCTAGTCTCATCCCTGTCATCACTGTGGGATGTACAACATTGCTGAGAAAATGCTGATGAAAAGAAGGGGAAAGTTTTAATCAAAGTGGCTTAGCTGAAAGATGGGTGCATTCTGTGAGCAGTTTTTTTTGCTTACCTTGAAGAGATGGCAGGGTATTATTAGCCTCTATAAGCAAGGTATGGAGCGAGAGCACTGGGATGCCTCAGGGCACAAGCAGCTTGAGGCTGATGCTTGGTGTGAATGGCTTCCAGCTACTTGTGTCCAGTTAGGGAAAGCACAGAGCAGCATAAACATCCAGGTTTGCTTACAGTACGCTGCAGCAAATCACAGAAATAACTTCCACTGATTTATATGAGCAGCTAAACTGTGTTTGTTAAAACTACGCCAAATGAGATTCAAGAAGTAGTTGCAAAAAATGTGTGGAGTCTGTACCAAGGACTGAGATCCTTTGGTTCTGATCAATTTGAAAAGAGATGTCAAGGAAGAAAAAAATCATAATTTGTCATGAGGGGGTAATGTTAACAGTGTGTGTGTGCGATTAGTTCAGTATTTGCTAAAAGGATAAACTGAACGGTCCTAAAATGATTTTTGTAAATCAGCAAATAAATGAGGGAAGAACTAACTTGTTTGCCTATGGGCTTGTTGATGATTTTGATTCGTAAGTTTTCAAAACTATTTTATGTAGGAGTATGATTTGAGAATGGACTATGGTTAACAGACAGTATCGTAGATGTCCAGCTTTTAAAAGTAATTTTATAACATTCTAGATGGAGTATTCTTTATTAACAAAAAGGTTATCAGGAGCGATAGTACTACAGTAGAATCTCTACATTTGTGATTGTTTCCCTTTCTATGGCAATGATTGTTTTTTAAAACAAATTACTGGAATATATATTCTTTTATTTTCATGAGAAATTAACATGGATCTTAGTTTTGAGGTAGAATGACTTGTAAACTTCTTTCTCAGTGACTGTGAGATGAGCACCTGTACTGTCTGTTAATTAAAAGAACAGAAGAGTGTCCATTATGATAAATCGCTTAGTAAGTACCTGACAAATAATCAATTACTAAGTAATCAATTAGTAAGTACCTGACAAGTAACAAATGTTTTAGTCATGGAATGAAAGTTGTATTATTGATCGTCAGGTAAATAGTGGGGTTTTATTTCCTGTCATACAGTGCAATGAGAGGCAGAATTCACCAGTGACTTCCCCAGGATCTTCCCCTCTTGCACAAAGAAGAAAACCACTTCCAGACCCCCTGCAAATCCCACATCTTAGTCTTCCACCTGTACCTCCTCGTCTGGATCTTATTCAAAAGGGAGTGGCGCGGTCACCATGTGCTAGCCCAACGGGATCACCAAAGGTAACTTATTGAACCATTATTTCTTTTTATGTGAATATTAAGAAATTGTGTTTGATTATTTTCATGGTAAACTTCCTTGCTGGTTTTGGAAGATTGACTATTCTGAAATTCTGCATGTGTTTGCTCTGTCCGAATGAACACTAATTCTTTGTAGCTTAGGAAAACTTTAGATTAGATCCATGTTGATTAAGTCTCTTATCTCCTTCAGTTGACTTTGGCAAGTGCCTGTCCCTTTGTATACTACCTTACATAGTCAGATTTTCACAGCTACATGTGTTGGTCACATGTGACCTCTGTCTGATGATTATGTTGTATTTGGTTACGGTCAGAATTTTAAAGACAGTGCTGTAATGGATCAGCACAAAAATAAATAGAAAGTTTCCTGAAAATAAATTTTAAAGTCATTATTTCATTAAAATTATATGTTGTGCTCTGAATATGATTTTTGCTTGATTTTCACAATATCCTTGCAAGAAAAAGTATGTTCAAATACACTGCTTCTAAAACCTTAAATGGCATGTATCAGGACTCAAGTTTCAAAGGAAATAATAATGACTCTGTAGCTAACAAATGATACACTGTGTTTTGTGAAACTAATGATACTAAAAAAGGAGTGGTTTTTTGAGTGAATAAGCACGAAGGAGAACAAATACTGGGGATTTTTTCACTCTATTATTAGTTGATCATTTTGTTATATTTGCTGTATAGAGAGGGGGAATTAATTTAAATTTTTCATCTTTAGGTGTTCAATTCAAATTCAAGTTCAAAGCATGACTTTGAAACCTCTACGCTCATAATAATGCAGTATGAAGTACCCTATTTATTTTTTCAGGTTTTTGCTTCAAGCTTGAAAATCAACCTCTTTTCAAGATTCTACTGGTTTATAATTGAGAGTAAAAGATAGAAGTTTAAGTAGTTTCTTTAATTTCCTTTTGTAATTTCTTATATCAGGAAATTTACAGCACTTTCAGGGTATTTGCTGAACATATTGCATATCTATTAAGAATTAATTTTACAATAGCGCATTTTTACTGTGTTCATATTTGAAAAAGAGCAAATCAGAAATACCATTAGTACTGTTTCTGATTTTTCAGCAGCATTATTTTGAAACAGATAGTGGTTTGGTTTTTTTCTTGAAACTTGTTCTAAAAATGAATAAATTGAGAGATGCAAGGGAAATAAGGTGAGGACAACAAAGGATAGTTTCATGCTTTAAAAAAAAAAGACAGTTTAGTCTCTTTATCTGCGGTGGAAAATGATAAATATAAGCTATAACTTAAATAATTTGGACCCAACCATTATATCTCTGCTTTGGCAGTAAACATAACTTTCTTAACTAACAGATGAAATACACTTCTTTATTAAATATACTGTCCTATTTATATGAATAGATCTGCAGGTAGAAGAACTTATTTCAGTCTAAGTAGCATGTTGCTCAAAAATAACGGGCTATGAAGTGAGAGCAAATAGTGTTCTTGGTTTAAAACTTATGTGACCTCCATCTCTGCAAGTGGTACTAATATCCAGGCTTACCAGAGTCCATGAAAATTACACCTTTCAGGTGTATCCTCCCTGTATTTCTTATGGCATCTGATGTTAGGAGAAAAACACTTCATAGAGACCTGGCCTGAGTGTAAAATGCTGTTAGTAATTCACTCCTATTGAAAACTCTTGGACTTACCAGATTTGTGCTCTTATATGGGTAGCTGTGCAGCTTATAAGTTTTAGGGTGGTTTGTTTTTTTTTTCTGATAACTTGTTTTTCAGCTTTTTAATTTTGGTACACATAATTTTAGAAAACATCTCAGCATTTATAATAAAGTTCAATTCTGAGAAAGGAAGTAAGGCAGAAATATGCATGCCTACATGTAACTTTTTTTCTTTTTTTAAACTTACTGTGTTGTTCAGTCTTCTCCTTGTATGGTGCGGAAACAAGACAAACCTTTGCCAGCACCACCGCCTCCCTTGCGTGATCCTCCGCCTCCTCCACCAGAGAGACCCCCTCCAATTCCACCGGACAACAGGATAAGCAGACACCTGCATCACCCGGAAAGCGTGCCTTCCAGAGACCAGCCAATGCCTCTCGAAGGCTGGTGTCCCCGAGACGTGTTTGGGACAAGCCAGTTGGTGGGATGCCGGATAGGGAGTGATGCTTCTCCCAAACCTGGACTGACTGCAATTTCAAACATAAATGGAAGGCACAACCGCATAAGTTCTGATCCAGGTTTTTTGAGGAAACACAGGCGTCACGAGCTGCCTGCAGAAGGTGGCAAGGTATGAAATGAGGTGTATGTGTTGAATTCATGGTCTCTCATGAAGACTGTAAAGATGCAGTGAAACTATGCAGGGAGAAAATTAGGAGAGCCAAAGCGCGGCTAGAGCTCAACCTAGCTACAGCTGTTACGGATAATAAAAAGTATTTCTATAAGTTCATTAACAACAAAAGGAGGATTTAGGGAAAATCTCCATCCTGTATTGGATGCAGAGGGAAACAGTAACAAAGGGTGAGGAAAAAACTGAGATGCTCAATGCCTACTTTGCCTCAGTCTTTAGCAGTGGAACTAGCTGTTCACTGGACACCCAGCCTCGTGAGCTACCAGACAGGGAGGGGAAGCAGAATGAGGTCATCACAATTAAAGAGGAAGTGGTCAGTGACCTGCTACGCCACTTGGATGTGCACAAGTCGGTGAGGCCGGATGAGCTACACCCAAGGGTGCTGAAAGAGTTGGCATACTTACTTTCCAAGCCACTTTCCATTATTTACCTGAAGTCCTGGCAAACTGGGGAGGTCTCAATGGACTGGAAGGGAGCAAATGTAACACCCCTCTACAAGAAAGGCAGAAAGGAGGATCCAGGAAACTATAGACTTGTCAGTCTGACCTCAGTAGCAGGGAAGGTCATGGAGCAGATCATCTCGAGTGCCATGACATGCCATATAGAGGACAACCAGGGCATCATGCCCAGTCAGCATGGGTTTATGAAAGACAGGTCCTGTCTGGTGAACCTGATCTCCTATGACAACTATTGGACAAGGGAAAGGCTGTGAATATTGTCTACCTAGACTTTCAAAAAGCCTTTGACACTGTTCCCCACAGAATTCTCATGGATAAACTGGCTGCTCATGGCTTGGACAAGCATATGATCTGCTGGATAAAGCACTGGCTGGACAGACGGGCCCAAGGCGTGATGTTTGGTGGAGTTAAATACAGTTGGCAGCTGGTCACAAGTGGTATTCCTCAGAGCTCAGTGTTGGGACCATTTCTGTTTAACATCTTTACGGTGTTCCTCAGGGCTCAGTGTTGGGACCATTTCTGTTTAACATCTTTACTGATGGTCTTGATAAGGACATGGAGTGCATCATCAGTAAGTTCGCAGATGACACCAAGTTAGGTGGGAGTGTTGATCTGCATGAGAGTAAGGAGGCCCTACAGAGAGATTTGGATAGATTGGATCAATGGGGCCAATGTTAACGATAAGAGTTACAATAAGGCCAAGTGCCAGGTCCTGCACCTGGGCCACAACAACCCCATGCAACACTACGGGCTTGGGGAGGTGTGACTGGAAAGCTGTCTGGCAGAAAGGGACCTGTGGGTCCTAATCAACAAGTGGCTGAATATGAGCCAGCAGTGAGCCCAGGTGGCCAAGAAGGCCAATGGCATCCTGGCTTGTGTCAGGAATAGTGTGACCAGCAGGAGTAGGGAGGTGATTGCCCGCCTGTACTCGGCACTGGTGAGGCCACACCTTGAGTGTCATGTCCAGCTTTGGGCACCTCAATACAGAGAGAGGTCGAGGTGCTGGAGCGAGTGCAGAGGAGGGCAACAAAGCTGGTGAAGGGCCTGGAGAACAAATGAAGAGCGACTGAAAGGAGCTGGGGCCATTTAAAGAAGAGGAGGCTGAGGGGAGACCTCATCACTCCTTTGTAGAGTAGGGTTAATGGCTGGACTCGGTCCCAAGAGTCTTTTCCAACCTGAATGATTCTATGATTGTGTTAATCCCAATTTGATACCCTGCTGCAGCACTGTCTTGCACTGGCTAACACACCATTTGTACTGGTCAATGTTGATCTACTGCTTCCGAATCTTTCCTGTCAAGACTTAATAGTATCCTGATCGTTAATACATTGTTAAATTCTATATTTTGTAAAGCAACTGTATATGAGGGTCTAAGTTCCTATTTTAACATGAAACCTTCAAACAATGACTTGGAGAGAAAATTCTAGATTTGCTATGTTCCTTTAGCAAATCATCTGTACAGTTGGTGCATGATAGTAACATGTCACTCTATGCTGTACACTAGCTATACAGCATCTCAGGTCCACTTTGAAAGTATCTTACAGCAAAATTGTGTGTGCATTTGCTGCTGGAATAGTAGATAGGTACAGATGATGTATACAAATATACTTAAGTTGTCAGATATATTTCATGCGTTGACATAAACCCCTATATATTCTAAAGGTCAGTTGTGTTGTTAATCAGTAAAACATTGCTAGTTTAATGCTCTTTTGAAAATAGTCTTGTTCAGTGTACTCTAATGGAAAAGGTCTAACCTGTCTTGACCCTGAGAAAGAGGAAACAAATACATCCAAAGCCAAGCTAAATGTAGAATCATTTATTGTATTGTTGTCACTGGCTATGTGGGCAGCATCCTTGAAAGTGCTCAGTTGCACAACCTCGGTATTGCATTGTTTTATTTGGTATTATCATCAGTACTCTAAACATTATTCAGGATAATTAGCACTGCAACTCCCCTTTTCTTTGTCAATTGTTTACAGTATTACATATCTTTAGCTGAATTCTTCTTCCTTTGTATTTAAAACAGAACTCCAGCTGCTGGACTTGGACATTGTTGCAATTTATCAATAGCAGCTTTTGAGTTCTCTTAGACAAATGTCCAGTGTAGTGTCCAATAATTCATTTTCATTGCTGAAGGCATTCAGAGTTGTCACTTTCAACCTTTTCACTGATTTTCAAGCTTGATTTGGCTAGGGGGCATATGGTTGTCACTCATGGGAGAAGTATGTTCTCCTGTCCTTGATTGCGGTGAATAATATATATATCGATAACAATAGTGCTTCTTCTATGAAAAGATAAAAAGAAGTGAAGGATTGTTTCTGTATGTTAATTGAAGATATCTGGGGAGGAGAGCATAGAGGGAGTAGTTCTCGCATTAGGCAGCTTCAGACAGCTTTCAAGACTGTACAGTTGGAGGGGCTTAGGTTTGAAAAGAGATCAAGTGGTCATGGCCTAAGAAAAAGTTCTGAGTTCTACTCTAATCAGTTTTATCAAAGCAGCTCAGTAATTTATTCATAGAGCAGGTTATTAACTCAGAGCTGCTCTTTTTTTAGCTTCAAGACTACGTAGCTGGTGCTAAGAAGGCTGGATTTGTGGTTAAGTCATGGTAGTTAGAAGTCATAACTATTTCACTCTGCTTTTCCCAAGGTCACAAGCTATTTAACCTTTCTATCTTTATTTTAAAAATTCTTTATATGGATATTTTGGTTATTTTGAATGTGTATTACTGTAATTCAGTTAGTATTGGTAATGAACATTGACACATACATGATGAAAGGTGCTTAAGAAGTCTATGATGTTATATGCAATTAGAGTGTCCTTTTGTCAGCATGGAGGCAAAACACCAAAATTACTTACAGCTAGGCAGTTGTTTAAAGTGCTACTGCTTTTCATCTGATTTTAAAAGGATACTGGGTTTATATATTAAACTGTACCTTTATAGAGCAGCGTTCCAGTTGTGCTCTGGCACAGTATTGAAACTGATGGAATGAGTACTTCTCAGAATAACCACTCAATGCAGTACTGACAGTGTAGTCTGGAGAAGTTAGGTATGTATTTCTTGAACCAAATACTGTTTGAACTGTCAACTTCAGGTTATAGATCTATGCCCTTTGGTTAAATGGAGCAACTGGCGATTCTGAACTACCGTTTCAGGCTGCATGTACGTTCACAAAGGAAACATTTAATGAATTTTCATTCCTGAATTGTATATCAATATCTAATTGTAATACAATTTTTTTTTTGTATTGGTAAAAGCCAAGAATAGAGAAGACAATCATGTGGGTAGGCAGTAGGTTCTGGGAGGCACAATGTCACAGACTTCTAAAAAACCTGATTATGTTTAGCATGCTGTACCTGTTGTTTTCCCACTGTACTTGATCCCTCTCACTTTGATTGCTTTGCAATATTGAAATATTAGTTTTCCCACAAGCAGTTCATCTGTAACTGCGTAGTCCATCTAGCAGTGGCGGTAAACAGGAGGAGATACCCATTTTAACACTTGTGTGCTTTTTAGGTCTTTTCAAACGGTCATCTGATAAATGAAGAATATGATGTCCCTCCACGGCTTTCACCCCCTCTTCCACCTGCCTCCATCATCCCTAGTATAAAGTAAGTTAATTTCATCTATATGTGTTAATTAATGTTAGATAATAGCACTGATTATCTGATGCTGAAAGAAAAGCAGGAAAAAAGAAATAAAATTAACTAATATAACTTGGTGTTACATTTTCCATGAACTTAAACGTGGTTTTACAAAAGAAATGTAAGTTATATTAAGTAGGGGCATTTCTAATGTTAATTGAACATACTGTATGAGAGAGAATAAATTGTGGCAGATCTTGCTCCCAGGTATTTGGCAGTGGAAGCTCATACCGTCTGGTTTTGCTTCTACTGCAGGGAGGTGTGGTCAGAGCTATTTATTGAACAAGATGAGAGGTTCTAGGGAAAGTGCTACAGATGAAAAGCACGATGTGTGTGGGTTCTGCCCCTAATCTCATCGTGCTTTGTGGGCTTTATGCACATAGAGCTTATCCAGGGTTCATATCAGTATTTTTTCCTTTGTTGTGCCTAATAAACAAAACCGTTTTATATGGTTTTAGATGGGCTCAGCCTCCCTGAGTTCCACGATATGGTTTGGGAAATCTTGTCATTTCAAGTTGCAGGCTACTCCTAGTCTTGGAGTAAGAGGACTGCTTATTTTGTACCAAGATGTGGCTGTGCATAGCAAATATCTTTGGACTCTGAGTCACACTCGAAATAGAAATCTTGGAAGTGCTAAAATGTAGTTTGTCGATTCTTTGTGATTTTTTAAGGAGATTGGAGCATATCACAGTGTTTTATATTGTCCTGCAGCTTCTTCCCAATGTACTCCTTGTAATTCTTGCTGTTAAATAAAGTAATTGGACAGCCAGTACATATTAATACTGATAATTTTCTCATTAGCATGTAGTTTTGCCATATCTTCAGCAACCATTCCATTGTTGTTCAATTAGCAGTAACATAAAAGACAAATACATTTCAGCATTTCATTAATATGCTGGTTTTTCTCTTGCTGAGTGCTAGAATAAAGGTGCAGTGGACCATGGACTTTTTCATTCAGAAGCGTTTTTTCAGGTGCAACGCTTGCTGAGTTGAAGGAGGTCTCTATGTTTGCTTTCAGTTCAGAAGCAAATTTTAGAACATGATATAGAGACATTTCTGTAATTGAATGTTGTGATGTTACCTCACTGAGGTAGGCTATCACAGGAGTACCGTTTGTGTACCTCATGTAATCGATCCCATTATAGAATCGTCTCCTTGGGTTGACTACTCCTTCCGTGATACAGTACAACCCTGTGTCAGTCAGCAAGAGAAAGCAGTAACTGGTTTGTATTCCAAAGAAAATTGAACTCTGAAGAGGGGAAGGTTCTTATTTTTTCATAGCATTGAAAACAAAACATTGTGCTGCATGAAAATCCATTTTTTTTTACTCAGATTTTTGCAGATGTAGCCTAGAATCAAAGTACAGTGTATGCATACACCATACTGTGTTCATTAGAAAGTCCACAGGATATTGGAGCAATGTGGACAGGCACAAAATCCCTGTCAAGCCAGTCTGAAACTAGAATGTGTGACTATAGCTTGGTCAAACGAAGTATTTTCATTAGATGAAGTCTTCCAAATGGAAAACTGATGTGTTCCAGCCAAAAGAAGGTCTTCATTAGCCCTAGACTTTTGAGGAAGAAATTAACTTTCATCTCTGGTTTGGTTTTGTACTTAGGCTTCTTAAAAAATATACAATTATGTTTTAATTTTTGAAAAGTAGAAAGTATCAATATATATCCTAGGGGCAAGAAGTTCAAATCATCTAATTAACAACCGCTAAAATGTCACATGGAATGGCTGTTACAATTAAAAATTGATAATCCATGTTATTGTGTGGCAATATGTAGGTGGAAAAACTGGAGAGGGGGGTAAAATTCTTCAAAAATAGTGAGTCCAGTATTGCTTTCAGAAAGATAACCTAGATAATAGTTAGCATGATTTAATTTGAAATGTCGGAGAGAGTATTTTTACAGTATATTTTTCCTCCTGTTAAATTGATTGCACTAAGCCCTCATAAATATGTTGAATTATACTTGATCCAAAATATTCTCGCTTTCCACAACTGTGCTCCTGCAAGCAATCTGGTGCAAGTGTCTTTTTTTTTCTCCCTACTTTCTGATCTCTGCAGAGTTGTGGCCTGAGAGAGCTAGTTTGTTTCATACAGTTCCAAGGCATTTTATTCTTTCTAGTTATTGTCATGAGTCTGTAATTTCAAAGGTTTGACTGAAAAATACATTGGCTGTGTATGAAATGTCTGAGTCTAAAAAATGAGATGGCAAAAAGACCATTAACTGAAACTTCACAATTCTAAAATGTCCCTGCTTGTTTGATCAGTTTTTACTGCATATGACATTACAAATTTGGCTTTTTTTCTCTGCCAAGTTACATTAATAGAAAAGCACCAATGTCTTGTCTTTTTTTTTTTTCCTGGAAATGGTGCTGATTTATTTTCATTTTACTAAATTGATTATTATTAACCATACTTTAATAATGAAATATTGGACTCTGTAACCAAACATCTTATTTTTATTTTCCACTCAGCCACTTAGTTGCTTGCCCTACATGTGAGAAGTTATTCTTTTATTGGACTGCTCTAATCATGACAGATTATTTTTAGCAGTTTTGATCAAATTGATATTTTATTCTTGAAAGAATAAGTAAATCTTTTTGTCATAACTACAGAACAATTCTTCCCCAAAACTTCAAAATTTTTCAAGTAAATAGCATTTATTCCCTTAAGTCGCATTTCACTACATCAGTAGAAAATTGGCCTCTCAAAAGTACTTTATATCACAGTGGTATTTTCTGTGAGAGAGCATCTATTTTTGAGTATAAAACGAGACACCCAATTCCAAGTGCCTTTTGTAGTTTATAAATGTTTTAGGAATATCTAGTTGCTTTGAGGTAGTTAAGGGTAAAGTAGCACTGAAAGGTATTTCTCTTCTTGCTCTCGCTTCTATCTTGCTAAAAAACTTGGAAGGTGAATTCATAGTTCTGTTAAAGGTAACTGTGGCTTGGAAGTTCTGGCTCCCTTGAAATCAGCCTTTTGACATGGCACTTCTCCAGCGGCCTTAGGAGGAGCACTGCTTACAGGCATGTTCCAGACATCTGAGAGATGATGCTCTGGATGACACAAGGTGCCCTAAGCTCATAGCTTGACAGGTCAGTGAGCTTGGGTGCATCACCAGTTTTGCAGTAGTTCTTATCGTGATGCAGGCTTACCCTGTGACAAATAGGAGATTGTGTCCTCTGTGAATGAAGGTGAGCTGCTTTTATAGACACTTTGGTTTTAAGAGTAGAGCATGCTGGAGGCCCTCAAGCAACTGACAGGCATTGACTTTATCTCCTGGTCCATATAACTTAACACTTACTTGGCTGAAAGAATTGGGTGGAGACCTTGCAAGATTAAAGCTTTGGTCTGTACTGGCAAGTAGTTCTCTGCATAGGGCAGAAGAATTCATGGTAAGGACCTGATGGCTGACCTGTACGTGTTCAGCTGGCAGTTCAGCTGGCTGTAGTCTTGTCCCATTAATGTGAGCAGTCTTATCGTAAGGGCACACTTGGAATATATCATGTAATTTAATTTAATCTGAAAGGTATTCAAGTTGTGTGCTTCTCCGTGCAAATCAAAGCACGGTAAGCGGGGAGACTAAAGGGGTTCGTTTCAAAAGTATGATCCTGATCCAGACTGAAATACATGGTTTGCACAGAATCACAGAATGTCAGGGGTTGGGAGAAACCTTGAAAGATCATCTAATCCAGCCCCCCTGCCAGAGCCCCAGGATCACCTAGAGTAGGTCACACAGGAAAACCTCCAGGAAGGTTTTGAAAGTCTCCAGAGACAAATACTCCACAACCTCTGGGCAGCCTGTTCCAGTGCTCTGTCACCCTCACAGTAGAGAAATACCTACTTATGTTTGAGCTTAAACCTTCTGTTTTCCAGACAGGAATTCGTCATGTTCATAATATCTAAGTTCTGTGAATCAGTTTACCAGTAAATGATGGAAGGGGAACCTTTCCCTGAAATACTTCAACATAAGCATGAGATAATAGTATCCTGAAGCTAGTTTACAACTAAGCCGGGCATTAAGTGGCTCAGCAAAAATGAATTCTCACATATTTTTCTGTTTTGGCGGTGTAGGATGAGAGATTGACATCTAGCCTTCCATTCAATGAACAAGAAAATACAAAGTCATCCTTACCAGATTGTATTTCTGACTTTCAATTTTAAAATATTTCCAATTAAGGAGTAGGAAGGGGATCTAGAGAGTGTATAAATACAGTGTACTGGTCAGTGTTGTATTCCTCTGTACACAAATCTTCTAAAGATGTAAGAATAATGAAGATTTTCAAAGTGTAGTTATAGAAAAATTCACCAGCTTGATAAACAGATGCCTAAGTGTTTCATGTCTTTGCTTATAATGACAACGTTCATCTGTTTAGTTACAAAATACTGTAAAATATTTGTCTTTTTATCTTACTAGGTGGTTTTGTGTAGAACAATAGAGATCTAATAAAACAATTTGATCGTGAAGATTTTCAATAATTGTGGAGAAAATGGCATACATGTGTAGCAGAACAGTGCAAAATGGGTTTATAGTCAAATATCATTACAACTGGAGTGAACTGGAAGAGCATTATGATGTTTTAAAAATACGAATTCTGAAATATTAATAAAGTACAATGTAAATATAGGACAAATTTAGGACCCTAAGGGAGACTATATTAGCTATATGTTAGTACTCTAACTCTTCTACTGCTTTACAAATAAAAAGCACTGCTCTAGTGTGGAGCACTTGTCTAAAGCTACACAGTATTCAGAAGCAGGAGACTTGAAACTAATGTCTTTAATAATAGCTCCAGACTAGTAACAATTTCTCAGCAGGGAAGGGAAGCTTTGTTTATTCCCAGTAATAGCCTTTGAAAAAGACTTCAAACTATACTACCAACCTGTTTTGGTTAGTGTTGGACATTTCTGGCCTATATATTACTATTTCAAAAAATATTATCTACCAAAGCCAGCAATTCAATTTGTGATTATTTTCTAAAAAAACCCAGGCTTTTATATGTATATTTAAATATATATATATCATCTCTGGAATGTGCTGGATTGAAATTAAAGAATGATTGCATGTCCATAGGAAAAGAAAGTTTATTCTTTGTGTGCCTTTCAACTCTCTGCCTGAGAATACTACAGAGTTCTCATTGTCCCTGTACATTTTTACTTTCTGCTCTTTAAATGGCTCTACAGCAGTGACACAAACCTCCTCTCAATCTAAGAAATCGAGGATGAAAAAAGCAATTTCACACTGCATTGCTGTGTGAAATTTTGCTCCCTCTACAGAAGGTGGTTGAAAATTGCAGCACGGAGTTTGCAGTTCAGTGCCATAAATCCTCTTTTCCCTGTCTTTGGCTAGTATGTCTTTGTGAAAAAGTTGGATTCCCGTCTTTCATGAGCTTGTTTCTGAAGTCACAGATGTGTAACTGGTTTCAAGAGTGTCTGAGAAGCTACAGGTAGCTAGGGAGCTCTAGGCTTTGAATATATCCAAACAAAAGTTGCACCTCTGAGTCCCCTGCTCTTTTTCTTTCTCCCTTTTTTTTTTGTTTGTTGTTAATTTAGTGACTGTCTAGTACTTCTGGTAGTTAGTTACTAAGTTTTATTCACAGGATACCTGGATGTTCTGAAGTCATATGGCATGATCTACAGTAAATAGTGAAAGACACATGTTTTTCCTTGGTGAAGAAGTGTGCTGTGTGAGGCAGGTGCTGCTTGTTACCTGTCAGTGGAGATTGTGAAGCCTACCTCTTCCCTGGGCTTCCACTGCTTTCAAGAAGTGATGTCAATATCTGTCTGGGAGGGCAATTAAAGACAATTACTGTTTGGAGTAAATATAATTTAAAATACAGGCAAATTCTGGGACTTTGATAATGTTATGGCTGGAGCAAGACCACTAAAAGGGTGAATGTCGTCTGCTTCACTGAGCTCTGCTGAATACTGTTGGCCCTGAATTAACTTGTGTTTAGTTCTTCTGATAAGTGCAAACAGGTTAAACCTTGTATGTGCCTGTTTTGCACTCTCAATTCTTTGCAATTCTGTGCTTCGTTGTGCTTGCTTAAAAGAGATGTTTAATTCTTGCAAGGTCAGCTGCCCTTTTCTCTGAATTCTCAGTGACAAAAGAGCTGGTAACCTTACAAGTTTGAGTTTGTCATGGTGTTTTTGTTACCTTTTATGTAGCAAACATGTATTAAGGATGTTTAGGCTAAAGAAGAATATTTTATGTATTATAGTGAGGTCAGTTAGGTAGCAGTTAAATCAAAACTGATCTTTTCCTCATCTCCTTAGATGCCCTGTTCCTTCAGCAAATTCTCTGTCTGACAAATCAAGGGATCACACAGATGATGATGATGAATACAAAGTTCCTTCTTCACATCCTGTAATATTGAGCTCACAACCACCTCATGGTCATAACATAAAACCTCGGTAAGGTAATTCAGCGGCCTTTAAGGCAACTTGTTTACAAAAGCTATGCATTTTCCAAAATTTAACTGGATTCAACATTTATAATGATGGTTAAGCTTGCCTGCCTTCTAAAATGTCTTACCTTTTCAAGCCTGGATTATTTATGCTTCTGTTTCACTTCACCACCATCATAAAGCTGTGAAGTTCACTTTATTGTAACTCTGTTGTGTTGGAACTGGGTGGTTTTTGCTTTTGATTACCATTTCTGCACTTGATCCTTTTTTCCCTTAGGTTGAGGTTTTCAGAATTGACCAGGAGATTCAACCCCCACAACTCCTGCAGAATTTAATTTTAAGGAGAATTGTGTGACTGAAAAAGAGAACCTTTTTTAAATTCAGATGGAATATACCTTTTTTGGTTTAAATGTGTTCTAAAATGATACCTCCAAAACTTTCACAGTTCTTAATTATTATTGGATTATGGCAAAGAGATTTGGAGCCAAGGGGCATGGCAACTGAGAGCTGTGTCATTCTTGGTGAATTTCTTTGACTCATTAAAAGAAAAAAATATCTGGAATTAAGAGAAAAAGTTTTGGGGACAAAAAAGGGCCAATTCTCTACTGGTCTTGAAGGTCAAAATTATGATATTAAAATCAGGTATTGATCTCAAAAGTTCCGATTCTTCTATTAAAAAATGCAGTGACATATTGCCAATTTTTCCTCTCTTTTTTCCTCTGTTTCGGAATGTGATGTCAAGGACCCACCATCAATAAAGCTCGGCATGTCTTTTAATCACAAAATTACCCAATTACCATTTTTAGACCTCTTTAGTCGCAGTTTAGAACAGGTTGACAAAAGGTTATAGTCTGGTCATTCTTTGCATACAGGTTAAAAATTGTCTTTATTGAAATGCTGATCCAACCTTCTCTATGTAGAAGTGGATGTTGCGCGGTTGTCTGAACTTTATGATCTTGAGTACTTAAACTCCTATCCTATAGTATGAGAATTTAAAAAATAATGAAAAAAATCAGTTATTAATACAACTCTTAATGCTAGCCAAGAAAAAAATGGTAAGAAAAAAAAATTCCAAGGTCCTAATCCTTTTTACCTTTGCCATTTTTTACCCGAGTGTGTCGTGCTTCTGTGTGGGAGTGTCCTTCCGTACCATGCAGTGTAGTCCAGTAGAGGCTGGCCGAGTTGCTTGCATGACTCGAGTTATATGGGTCGTAACCCTTCTCAAAGAAGTTCCCTGTGACAGAGGGGAGCAGTACATGGAAGGATTACCTTGTTTTAGCACCTTCTGAGGGCTACGTCTACGTTAGTAGTGTGGTGCAATAGGAATGAGTCTGTAGAGGCAACCAAATGACTCCAAGGACCCCACATCCACACTGTACATTTTGGGAAGTTTGGGGTTCATGATCCCATGGCTGGAGTCCCTTTTAGTAATTGCAGCACAGGGGGCGAGTTCCTTGCAGGACATGTTTTGAGTTAACATCATCCAGAATCAAAATTGAGTCTGCATGCTGAAACCTCTCTGCAGTGGAAACCAAAGTGCTGTGAGTGAGGATGACTTGTGGAGATTTGTTTGAATTTGTTCTCCTGACCTGATATCTAGATGAACCTGAAAGATTCTTGAGAAAGTAAACAGCTGGAAAACTAGGAACTTCTCATTTCCCAGTACCCTTCTTTTGTAGAAAATAGAGTTGATTGCTTTCAGTTGGCTGGTACAGGATTTCCCCAGGCCATTAGAATTATTAATAGAGGCTGTAGATCAAAAGCTATCTTTAGGTTTTTTCTGCTTTTTAGCTAGCTTGCTTGTGCTTATGGTTGGGTTTTCTGACATTAATCCAGGACTTGCTACAGAGAAAATACTTCAATTTGCCATTGAGGTTGTTCTGTGATGAAAACCACCAACTCTTCTTACTATATGTTCTGTTGAGAATTTTAACTTGAAACAAACCATTCTCCTAAGCACTTAAAAAAAAAAAAAAAAAAGAAAGAAAAAGAAAATCCTACTGAATATTTGTGAAGAATATATTCCATATACTTAAAATGTCTCCTTTTAGCTAATGTCACTGCCTAGATGTGAAAGCTAAGATAAAGCTTTTGGAGAGAATCTTGATCCTGGTTGATTCTGTGTTCTTTTAATGCATTTCTTTGAATCTCATGAGTGTCAGTAAAAGTTTCTTTTCAGTATTGTTTAGCAAAACTTTTTACAACAATTTTTATTTTTTCTTCCTTTTGTGTAATTTTTATCGCCTTTCAGTTTTGTCTCCCAGTGTTACTTTCTCTTATCCCATTCCTAAGTGCTGCTTCCTCAGTTCTTGTTTTCAGTAAACTAAAGAGCCTACAAAATTTCTTCTGGATGTTTTGTAGTTTAGGAATTACAGAGTTCTTCCAACCTGCCCCCAAATTTGCATTGCCTGTAAGACTTTTTGCTGGTTAACCAGTAGATATGACAATGCTAAAAATATTACAAGAATAATTAAAAAAAATAATTATTCACAGTCTTATTTCTGGCAGATCAGCTAATTGCCTGGTTTGGCATAGCTGATCATCTCTTTCCAGGTATGGAGCAAGTTCAGCACTAAGGAATGAAGGGAGAGAATTTCAGCGTAACTGAATAGGATACCATTAGAGGAACAATGCATTATTATATTTACCAACTTTCCCTAATAAAGATTTTTTTTCCTGAAACGAGAAAGCCAGAAGGCTTGCTTGTTAGTACTTGCCATCTTTCTGGTGTTTACTATTGTAAACACATATTTCAGCATGATTTGTGAACTGATCACTTAATTGGTCTCGTTATCGCCTGAAAACTGTTGAAGTGGTGCCTTGTTATCTTGCTGCTGGTGGCTGGTTAGAAGATTGAAAATGCAGAATATTTTCTACTTTAATGGAAATCTATTCTTAATTATTTAGTATATGTGCTGCGAAGTCAAGGAAAAGTGTGGCATCCACTGCATTTGAGAGAGTGAACCAATCTAATTTCAAAGATAGAAGCAACACTTCCTCTACCACTTCCCTGGGGAAATTAATTCATAACAAAATAACTCCTACCATTAGATTTTTGGTTTGTTTTTTAAGTCTTGTAATTATTCTTACATTTATTTCATTACCCTTAGTTATAACTCTTGGGACCACAAACACAATTTCACTTCCTCTTTCCTGTTTATATATTTTAAATGATTCCAGACCATTATTCATTCTTCCTTTTCATATGGCCAAAGCTGGTAGGTTTATTAATGTTCATACTATTGGTAAAAAAACTAAGATCTGAAATTTTAGTGGGTTGGAGTTTTTATTTTTAAGCTGGAATCGTCTAGCGCAGTGGCCTTTTTCCAAAGAAACTGTCTAGTTCTTTCTGAATATGTGGGGTCCACAGTTCCAATGACAGGAGTAATTTCCCATTTCTTTCACATTTATTTGAGCAATATTTAATGTTATGAAAAGGCTTTTGTTCTATGTTTTTCCCTCCTGCAGTAGAGCAGAGTCATCTTACAAAAATAATCTCCAGTATTTTTCTAACAAGATTATAGGCAACTTTGTACTGTTTGGTTTGTACGTTTTTCATATTTCATTTAATACTGTTTAATTTTGAGGATGTAATATGCTTCCATTTTAAAAAAAAATCAGTAAACTGTGGTAGAAGTATTAACAAGACTCAACTTTTTTCATATAGAAATGAATAGGTGCCTGCAAAACTGCTTTGGCAAGTTCAATTTTATATTTTCTGTAATGTTTAGCTACGAGCTTAGTTGAAACTTACTATTGCTAGTGGTATGTTGTGGTGTCTTGTTTGAGGTTTTGTTACAGTTTTATTTCATTTAATGACTTTTCTCTGTACTTCAGTATGGATAATTACCAAAACTCACGTTTCCCTTTATCATATTTCTGGTAGGGAAAATTCAACAGCTGGGAAGGCAAAATAGGATTGAGTCTGACTTAACTCTGTGAATAAACTAATGACCTGAGCTCTGAAGGAAGGACTACATTTAATGTTAGGTTTCCCTCTTTCTTGTAACGCAACCTTGTGTAGTGTCAATATCCCACCAAGAAGGCAGTACAATTCTTCCAAGCGCTTCTGTTGATAGTTAAGCAGTATCTGCTCTCAATATAAAACCCGTAAATTTTAAAACTGATGCAGCTTACTGTCTTTCATTTGATTCTGTATAATGGTCTGCCAGCTCTGGTACTTGGTCATTCTGGGAATTAATACGTGGATAACTGGTTGATTGTTTCCTGTTTAATGTCTGTCTCCAGAGTATGTGAGAATGGTCAATGTGCTGGAGTCACGAATGGAACACAGAGTACTAGTTCTGAGGTGAAGAAAGCCAAACATCCAGAGTTAGGTATGGCTTTATTTTTTTGCTGTTTAGGAAGAAGATTTACTCTGTGCTGTTCTAGAGGTACAGCAAGCAAACATTCACTTCTTGTCATTGTCTCGTTCAGGAGATGCCTGTGATGCCCCTGCTGTTCCAGTACCTTTGCCACCTGCACGACCTCCAACCAGAGACAACCCAAAACACAGCTCTTTGCTCAACAGGACACCATCCGATTATGATCTTCTGGTGCCCCCTTTAGGTTGTAGACTTTTTGCTGATTATATATAATGGTTAACATTGCCTAGATGAACCAAATGCCACGTTTATTGAAAAACAAAAAGTGTTGAGTACGTTAAGAGTAACAAACAAGCTATGGGCTAAATATTACAGCTGTAAGTCAATATTTGTGTCAGTGAACCATACCTGGTATCTGTCTGTAAGCCCTCATGCAAGACAGATGAAAAAGCATATTAAATCTGTATTCAAGCTCTGAAGAAAAGCAAAAGCATTTACCCTGAAATAAATTACAAGGTTTTTTGTCCTTTAATATGAAGTTTAAGCATTGCAATTTAATGCAAGAATGGAGAGGTTTTCCTATTGTAGCTTAAATCATTCAATTTCTTTTATCAAATATGAAGAATGCCTAAGAAGTGACATTTAAGTAAGAAAAAAAGCTAAATTAAATTAATGAGTTTATTTCTGTGTTTTTTCCACTGTTAAGGCACAGTTCAAAACTCACTGCTGCCTCCAGTCACCAAAATCTGTCTTTTCCAACCCTGATTTCTGTTGTGTCCTCCTACACAAAAGTCAGCAAGCTCTGCATATACACTGCGGCTGCACTTGGCCACCACCCACACCTTCACGGACAAACTCAACTGCATGATTGTGTCAGTGTGTGTGTGTGTGTGTCATCATCTGATTTTCTGATTCCATAAAACCTTTGGAACATTTGCCATGTTCCCGCGCTCTACACTTTCTGGTCCCTGAAGTGTTGCTGCATTGCAAGAGTACATAGTATTGAAGGCAGAAGAACACAGCTTGGTATCTCGAGTCCTGTCCACACGACCTTTGTGTAAGGGGTACATTCTTCTGCAAAGCTCTAGATAATTCAGTTTATATCTGGAGTCAGAGCTTTAAAACAGCAGTTAAAAGTAATATACAGTGTAAATGTAGCGTTTTCAATGTAGTCAGCATTGCTGTTTGAATATAAATGTATTTGCTTAGTCACTGAAACACAGCTGTTATTCTGCAAGGATATTCAGTGAAGCTTTCTTTATAATACACTCTTTGCAACTGAGCCACTAAAAGAAACCTCTCCCCGATCCCAGAAAAGAAACTGAGCATTGCAAAAGGTCATTCAGAGCGTGGCTTAGAAGAGGATTGTGCATAGTAAGAGCCAGGTTTACATTTTCATTACTGAAGTCACTGAGCTGCTAGATGAACCCTAAGAGTAAAGGCCTGGGCAGCCAGAGAAAAATAAATTTTAAGCTTCACTCTTCATTCTACAGTTCTTAATGAAGTTTTGCTCATCTAATAATTCTTTTCTAAAATGCAGGCGAAGATACATTTGATAACTCACCCCCTTCACTACCACCTCCACCACCACCTGCTCGGCACAGCATGATTGAGCACACAAAACCTGCTGGCTCAGGAAGCCGACCTTCTTCAGGACATGAGCTGTTCCTTCATTCTGGTAGGAATACAAAGGAAACAATGTGTTTTTATTTCATTTTCCTTTACTTCAGTTGTAATCAGGATTCAGAAGGCTGTTTTGTCTCGACTTCATTATGCAAAATATTAAAAAATAGAGTGGAATTTTTTCATGGTGGAGATGAAACAACTCGGAATATAAAAAGATGTAACTTCTATTACGAAGTAGTGAAATAAGGTCAATATTTCTATGCCAGGCTAGACATATTGTTAATAGTACTTTTCTAATAAGAGCTGTTAACTTGTGAAGTGCCAAGTTTTCTGCTTAATTTGTGATACTAGTCTGTATCCTTTTTTTCAGCTCCATTGTTCTCCATACTATAACGTAATTCATGGAGTTTATTTTCAAGTTGGAACTTGGGGAAAACCTAGAAAATAAGGGAAAAGAACGTAATGCTTTGTTAAAACTGTTGTAAAATTTTGCTGAAAAACACAGTTACAGGCACCTGTGGTTCATAACCTTTTTGATAAGTTTGCACCTACCTCTCCCCATGAATCACTGTGACACCCTCTCAGTTTGGTACTTTGCTCGTAGAAGGTATAAAAGCTGTGTTCACAATTTACTATTTTTGTCTCTGAGTTGAAAAGTGTTTGATTGTCAGGTTAATTACATCTGCTGCTGCTGATGGCAGATTTCAACAGGATTTTTGTGGGTTTTTGGGCCGTGCTTGTGAAGTGAAGTTTTTTTTCTCCTCTGTGGAAGCTTCCAAAGGATGTTGGTGTCTTAAGTTTACCTGTCCCAGGAATATTTTCAGTGATGATCTACCTTGTGGTGTGATGTCGTCTTCCTCCTCCTGTCTGTTTTCCTTTGAAGCTGCAGGAAGAGGGATAGATTGAAATGCTTTGGTAGTAGTATCTATCACAGGAAGGTTAGCATGCAGGTGACAAGCAGCCATGCACAACTCCACAATGGCCTGACAGGTTGTCGGGCATTTGGCTGACCTTTGTGAACGGTACTTGCTGTGGGATGAGCATCAGCTAGTTTAGGTTGATCTGAAGTGACCCTTTATGGAATGTTTTCATTATGTATTTTTTGCGACCAGTCCAGGCCTGACATTGAGTAATTTGACAAAGCTGTGTATGTTTTATAATGCAAATTCAGCTCACTGTGTTACTTTCTCATGCAAGCCTCTGAACGCATCCACATAAAAAGACTTTGCATGTTACAGAATGTAAAGATTGTTCTTCATAAATACAGGGCCAGGAGTTAATTTGTCTTTTACACTTCAAAATAAAAATAATGCAGTCTTCAGTAGTCTTGTCTGGATGCCTCAACTGTATCATCTGATGGAGAAACACACACTGCACCATTCAGTTCTGACTCATAGAAGCACACAAGCTCTGTCTATTTGCGTGCAGTTCACAGAAACCTGCAGAGTCTTAAATTATTGTTATTTCCATCACTGATAGTGTTAAAAAACATTTAATAGCTTTTAACTAAGAATCTGGAATATGTGTCTATGGCTACATATTGTTCTTCATATTTGCAGAGTGAATACAATCTTACAGCAGCAGTTTTCACTAATCTTAGAAGAGTATACATCTATTTAGGCATGCATGGTTGTGTGGATTGGTCTTTTTTTATTCATATGGTATTTCTAAAGCCATGTTACTCACTTTACATCTTGTCAAATAAACTGCTGTAGGTGATTTATGATGAGTTTTTAGTGATGGGTTTCCATATAAGTCTTGGGGGTGATTTCTAAGCTATCCATCAGAATCTGTCAGATTAGAATAATAATTTCATCATCAACAACAGCAAAGAGTTGCACTCACATACAAACGCCTTCATGAGTCCAGAGCAGAAGCCAGGTCCAGGATGATATTAACACTTGCTCAACTGCATCCTGAATAGAAAAAAAAAAAATAAAATACACAATGGACATGATATGCCACAACTATGTATTTATCTCATTTTTTCAATTTTTTGTTCCTATAATCAGCAGAGAGAACTGAAAAGCCTAGTCACAGCCTTTATCAGTCCCTGTAATATTAATATTTACCCATAAGAGGGACTGAATTAATAGGAATTTTTCCCTGCAGTCTTTGTGAACTGCAAAGCACAGAAGTCTTAAAAAGCTCTAGCTCAACTGATGAGCTGGGATGTTTCTAATTGTGCTGTTTCAGGCCTTGCAGCCTCTTCTGTGCTTTGCCAGCCACAATCGTAGCAGTGTCAGGTTTGGGTAATTGAAAGGAGCCTCATGGATGTGAACAGGAGAACAATGGTCAGTGCAGGATAGACTACATTGGAGCTGTGCCCCCCCCCCTTTTTTTTTTTGGTCACTTCAAGTCATAGTTACATGTCTACTATGCAAGTGTTGAATTTGGATGTACACATGCATAGGCAGTGATAGGGGGAAAACCTCTGGATTTATGGCTCCTCTGTCTGGACGGAGGCAATTTTAAGTCTAGCTTCTGTACATCAACCCTTCCCCCTCCCCTAAATCATAATTCTGATTATCCTAAGATGCTTTTTAAACTCTGTTGTTACAGATCCCCTTTTTGATCCTGTAACTGGTCATGTTCCTTTGCCACCTGCTCGTAGAGTAACTGGAGAAAATGTAAAAACAAATAGGACATCTCAAGACTATGATCAACTTCCTCCCTCTTCAGGTAAGGTAGAAAACTGTTCCTATAGAAAATGACAGCTTTATGAAGCAAATAAATTTTGTGGTAAACCAAAGAGGTTTTTGTCATTCCAGGCAACAAATGACAATACTAATATTGCTTTACAAAAATAGGAAATCATCAAACGATAACTTTAATAGTTCTGTAGTAAAGGTAGAAGTGGCTACCTCTTGTTTGTAGATGTAGATGTTACAGCTCTAGTTGCACTGGCTGTCAAACTGAATGCTTACGCAAGTTCTGATGTTCCTTGTTTTTTTGAGAAAGGTGGGGATTTTTCTGCCTTTAAAGCTCACGAGAGATCAGAAGTCCTGCAAAGGACCGCACTCATTTCACTTCCATCTTTTTGTTGCTCTTAAAAAGAAAGTAGTTTCAATCTTTAAAGTATTGTTTTCTGCTCTTTTTTGCTAATACATTTGTCTGAACTTATAAGAAAATTTTAAAATGTTCCTTTAATAAAACAGCAAGAACCAAACGTGTACGGTAGAAGCAATTCCTCTGCCACAGAAATTTTACTTCAGGCAACACAAATAGTAATTACAGGAAAGCTATTAAAATTATTTAAAATAATAACAATATTACCTCTATTTCAAATTACTTTTAGAGAGATTTTCTTTCCTTTAGATGAGCATGGTATGTGAGAAAGGGAGGGATTGTCCCACCTGCATAATTTTACTGTGTGGAGGGACTACACAAAGAAAAAGCCAAGCAATGCTTTGAACCATTATTCATTCTCCAGATAAGAGAGAATTCTTCGTGAAAACTCTTTCCTAATGCGTAAAGACTTACTTCTCCAGCCTTTCAGTTGTAATGATAATCAGTCTTCAATTGAAACAATCACTGGTGGAAAAATGATGTAATCTCTTTTTCTCAGGATGAGATAGTTCTACTCTGTTGGGGTATAGGAAAGAAAGAATACATTTTTCTGCCTTGGAAGTGCAGGGGAAGTTAAGCTACAGATATTTAAATGAAGTAGTACATTTTAGAATTGATGTAATCCCTTTGGTAAACAGTAGCACTTTTGGGAGGATACTTCTATTTTTTTCCCACTGTTAAGAAAAAGAATAATTGCTTTATAATGTGTGTTTTATATGTAACACTGTGAGGGAGATATTTGTCTTACAATGTTAGCCCTGATTTATTTATGGGATTTTAAATTCACTCGTAATGCAGGTTATGATAATGATAAAAACCACCTTTTAATGCTACGGAGTTACTGCGGTTCTTGCAATTCTATGGTAAAACAGTTTCTACTTTTCCTAAATTGCTGACAGATGCTTGCTGCTTAAGATCTTGGAGTTTCCTGATGACACTTAATAAATATTTGTCTATCTGTATGTTTCTCACAACCATCTTCTAAAACACCCACATGTGTTGACCTTCGCTATAGATACTGTTCTAAATCAGCATGATGTACAGGAAGATATTCAATTTAATTTCAATTTAATGAAAACTATGTGATACATCATGTCATATTCTTAATTAGGAAGTTGTTTTTACAGGGGCAGTATTCTATAGAACAGAACTGATGAGCTTAAAGATGAACTGATTCACCTTCATCTCTGATTTAAAAAGACAATCGAGAAGTTGTAACTCTATTCAAAACTTTTGGTTTTGCATTTCTGCACTAATCAGTTCGCTTAGGAAATTCTTCATTTTAGCCCTTTTGTGTGGTGAGTCTTTGAACTAGCTGGAAAAGTAACGTAGTTCACTCTAAAATCTAATTGTAATTTAGGCACTGGCTCCCTAGAGTAATGTGGGGAGTCCTTTAGCTTCTATGCTTCAGCCTGACTGTTTTTAAGGTTGCTGTCAAGATGTTCAACTGAATTGTTAACTTGTAATGAGAAATTTATTCTAATTCAGCAATATCTTCAGCATTGAACACTTAAGAAATAGATTTCAGCTATGCACCTAACTATTCCAAAGGCATGGTTTTTCAAACTTCTTAAACACAGCTTTTGAAAATGATTATAGTAAAAGCAAGAGAAGGTGATATTGCTAACAGTTCGCATATTTTAGCTGAGCACAGTCAATGACACATGGGAAACGTAGAAGAAAATTAGACCTCTAATACAGACGTCTCCTGTATTTCACTGAATTTAGTGATTCTGTACCGAATGATTTCAAATGGCTGGTTATTTGTCTACTGCCTATTCACTCTCCCGACCTTGTTAAAGCACTTGCATGCAAATTTAAATTTCTTCACACAGAAATGTTAGGGGGAGGGTGCCCCATATTATTTGAAAGTGGATTCCAATTAACCCTAGGGGAATAATGTGCCACGGTAATGCCAAATATGGAGACTGTACACAACAGCTTGATGGACCCGCATGTGCAGTTACTCCTTTCTCACATTCTCCCTGATCTACTACAGGTGTCCCCTGGGTGTGCTTTGTTCCTGTACCCCGGTTAGCTTAGATGTAGCTGCTTGCCACCGCTCCACAGGGGCCCTTGCACAACGAGCCTGCTTCTCAAGTCTGTTGGTGAAACACCGTGGAACGTACAGGAGAAGCGGCAAGGGGAGACAAGAAGCGGGTCATGTCGCAGCAGAGAGGAACAGGCAGTGGGCATCATTAACAGTTACCCACTGTGCCACAGAGCGCTTGCCTTTCGACTTCCTTGTGCCTTTTTTTAAACACTTACTAAATAAACCTGTGTCTGCCTATACACTAGCCTGTTACCAAAGGGTTAAATCAAGTGCTGAAAATCAGAAATGTGAGTGATAGAGGAAGCTCCTTGACGTAGAAACTCTTAATTGAATTGCACAATTAGAACATCTGTTTGAATTTTCGGTTAGACATCCACAGTACCTGAAACATCAGAGAGGGCTGGGAGGCTGGGAAGGAAAGTCCTGCTTAAATACCTCTATCTCAGTGTCCAGATGGACATGCAGCTTAGGCTTAGTATCTTTAAGCTCAGGATCCAATGTGATACCCAGCTTCAGCTAAAATTTTTTATAGATGTGAAGATATTGAAAGACATGTCAACGCTTAAAGAAATAATAATGGGAATTGAGTTAGAAAGAGAGGGCTGAAGATCTTAAAGTATCTGTGCTATAGAGAGATGTCACCATAGTGAGAATAAAATGCCTGTGCTGCAAATCTGACAGAATTAAAAATGACCTTTCCAAATGATGTGATTGCTTAATAAAGTTTGTTTGGAAGCTTCAGCAAAGTGAAGATTTAATACAAGAAGTAACTTCAGTTTTAAGCCTGTATTACACTGGATAGAGCAAAAAAATACCTCATGTAACACACACAGAAGGATCCAAACTCTGCAAAAGGAATTTCTTCCATACTTCAAGCCCAGGGGAAAATGTAGAGTTTGCAAAATAATTATCTTTCATCCTCTGTAGAAATGAAGTCCATAACAAAATGTGCATATTAAAACAGTTTGAAATATTTGTGAAAAAAAAGTTTGTTTTAACAGTATATACCTTTACTTTAAATATTAAGAATATTCCTTTGTTAAGAGTCTGGAGTTTTCTAAAATAAGAGAAAGGAGAAATTTGAATTTGTTTCTGATTTGGCTTTTAGTGATTAACCACATTTTCTGAGCTATAGTGTGTTTTAGTGAATCTTCCACACCTTCATAGCAGCTGCTTCATAGCAGCTTTGGATTTACTTCAGGTGTGTTTACTAGAATGTTTAGCATTTATAGAATTCTTTCCATCTTCAGAGAGAAAAACATAACAAATATTAAATACCCCTTACTATCTATAGATTGTGTTGTAACTATTTGTAAGGAAAATAGGCAATTAAATTAGAACAAAATTAATCTTAGTCCTGTACTGTATATTTTCAATCAAATTACTCTCATCAATTACGAATATCACCATCTTGCTAAAAGTATTATTTGTTTTTTTTCTCTGAATTAAGAAATAGAATTTAAATTTATAGCAGAACTCATCTGAATATATGGAAACTAAATTGAAAGAAAAATGCACCTTGGTTAGATGTACACTAAGGTGAACTATTTTCATTTGCTTTAAGTATTTAATGCACTCAGTTAAATTACTGTTCTCTCTATCCAGTGTTATGATAAGGTAATGTGTTGTAACAGCAATACTAGAAATACAACATTCTTTCATCACTAAAAAAACCTATCTCTGAAGTGCTTAACACTGCAAAATGCCATTGCAGTCAGTGTTAAGTAAACAGGAAGTATCACAACCAGAAATTCCTCTAATATATCTATCAAAGTGACTGTTGATGGAACTTCTAAGAACCCTTTTTGAAGGATTAAAGACTTCTTTTTTTAAAAAAATACTTTGCTCTTGAAAGTGTTTTCTGCTCTATGCCTGCTTGTATTTAAGCTTCTTATTGTGGAATCAGTAAGGATAAAGAGGTTTCAGTAAAGTACCAAGTTTACTTGAGCACGAAACTCTTGACTCTGAGAAGATTAGCAAGTTTCAATATTAGCTTTTTTCATCAGCACATCATGATTCTTAGCACTGGCATTAACTGTGAAGGTAACCTTTCCATAGAAGAGAAGGAAAGGGGAGATATTTCCAGAGGGGGACTGGAGAGGAAGGATCATGTTCTGTTCTCACCATGGAAAATAATTGGGCTAGAGGTTTTTTTGAGAAACCAGTTATTTCTGTGCTTATGCGTAACTGCTATGCATGAAATGAACTGCAGTTGGCTGAATAGAATCTGCAAGATGTACCAATAATTGAAGGATTTTTCTTCCTCAGGCCAATTGGCCGGATTTCTCTTCGGCACAACTTATCACAATTTTATCCAGGATCATAAAATTTATGTTTTGTTTTAAAAAACAGACTAAGAAAAAGTTCTGTCAACTATGAGTTGACAGTGGAGAACCTTTAAAATTTTCACTGGCTATTTTCACACCCTCTTTGCTGTTTCATCATACTTTCTTTTTCTTCCAATTTCAGATAATTCATACTGTAACTTGCATGTTCCTATCCTATTGTTAAAATAGGGTTTTACTACTTTGTTTCCAATTTGGATATTCTTCAGGAATTCAGCTTCTGCTGAAATTTTAAAATTAATTGTATCAGTGAATTAAAATCTCTCTTCCTGTTTCCTTAGAATTTTGCTTTTTTAACTGCTTCATGAGACTTGACCTACTACAACACAATTTAAAGCCAACTTATAATGATTTCTATCTCCTTTATTGCAAACAGATGGTTCACAAGCACCAGCCAGACCCCCCAAACCACTTCCTCGGAGGACTGCACCAGAAATACACCACAGGAAAGCACACAGCTCTGACAGTTCCACGGAAAATGTGGATGCAAAAATTGCAAAACTTATGGGAGAGGGCTATTCCTTTGAAGAAGTCAAGAGGGCACTTGAAATTGCCCAGAATAATGTTGACGTGGCCCGTAGTATTTTAAGAGAGTTTGTCTGTTTTCCTCCACCCGTCTCCCCACGTCTGAATCTATAGCAGCATCAGGATTTCCTTGGAGCATGTGAATTCTACATATACATGTGGATTGGGGAATGAGAGGAAGAAGAGAATGGAATATTTTTCTTTCATCCTTAGTAGAAGGGTGTTTGTTTCCAGCCGTTTATCAAAGGCTCATGGCTGCTCTGATCAAGACTTATAAATATGCTGAGGCTTATGTATTTTTGCTAGCCATACTTTTTTAAATCAGGGTTGAACTGACAAAATAATTTAAAGAAGTTTACTTCCCTAGAACTTTTAATCTGTGAAATGCTTTTTTCTTGTTTACAAGTTGGCAAGTTACAGTTTTCTAGTTGATGCCTGTACTATGTTCCTGTTCATATTCCCTTGTACTTGTGGTCAGTTCTGCTGTAGCATTCCCAACAGTTTCTGTGCTGTCCACCCCATCAACTAAATCATCACTTTCCAGAAGTTCTGTGTTTGTTTGTTGTTTTTTTTTCTCTCATACAAGATACTTTTTTTTTTGCATTTCAGCTCATCAAATGCAAAAAGTATGTGGCCTTCACTACTGATTATTTTTTTTCTTCTGAGACTCCTTTGCTTTTGAGAGAGGAAATATCTGAATGTAAAATGCATTATTCTATGAACTGTCTTTTTAAAGGCATTTTGACAGTCATGTTGGGCAGCTTTCTGTTTAACGTGAATTCTGTGACCTGTAGTCCTCAAGGTCTTTTATACACAATTTCCATAAAAAAAATCTCCACCAACAAATAAAACTCTTCATGCGTCAGTGATACTGAATTCCAACATGGGAAAGCTCTTTCAAATTGGACTATTTGATTGCGAATGTTCAGAAAAACCAAATGCAAATGATAATACTGTGGTTTGATTACACACTAATGGCACCAGTTCTCTGTGTAAACTGAGGAATGCCAGACTAGAAAGAATCTTTTTGAATCATGTTAAGGGTATTCAGGTAAATTCCAGTTCTAGCTTCTGTAAAAGAATGAGGTTAACTTTTTGTTTGAGTGATTATCCTGTGGTTCATTGTGGCTTGGATCGGTTTGTATTAACATGGAAACTTAAAATCGTTGATACACTGTTAATTCCTAATGCTACTGTAGCAATATTTTTTGCAGAGTTCTTCAGTAATCTCCTGCGCTGTACACTTTATTATTCTCAAGTATATGTTTAATACCCAGATTCATTCACTCACTTTACAGCTGCTTAGTTGGTGGTACATTTTTGCTTGCTTTAGTTAGTGATACCCCAGGCTTTGACATTTTATTTAGAGCCCAAATTGATGGGAGCCAAACTAAAAATCTTCCCAATTTTAAAAGAGAAAAGACAACTTTCTTCTTAGTACACTCAAAAGTTTAGAATTATTCTGGAAATATTTGGATTCCTAAGATTGCAGCTTTCTTGTTTTGTTTAGGAAACTTTGAAATCTTATTTTCTTTTATTACTATTGAAAGATAAAACCATGTGGCAGGCAGAATATTTTTCACATTTTGAGATGTGACCAATATATGAGAACTTTCACAATGTGCTAAGCTGGACATGAGGTACATATTTATCTGTTCCCTTTCACCTTCACTCAGAGCAAATGGTAAGAGTTACACCACTTACAGGATCAGGATCTCAGCAGTCAGTGCATTTGTTTTGAAGATTTATCTTTTTTTAAAGGCAGCAAATGACTGAATGGCAGGATTCAGTGGAAATTACTGTGGTATCTCAAAGTCTGTCATTTCATCAAAGAACATATTCTTAAAATTAACTAAATTATTTTGTAGCATCACAAAGCATAGTGTGGATATTAATCTGTTTCAATGAAAAAAGATGATCAAGAGAATTCAGGATATAGGGAAGAGCTGCAGTTCTATTTCAATTTGAGCAAATGATTCTGAGTTTATATTCTAGGAAAGGGTATTTGCAGCTCCTTTAAATGTTCTTTCCATGAGTGCAGCTTATGTGAAGTTTTCGTTGAAATTCCATTTAGTGCTCCTAGATCTTTCCTCTCATTTGGGGGAAAAATTTCTATAGTCTTGAGTCTTCTTGTTCATTTGATTTGCTTAAAGAATCACTTCAGCATTTTAGCTAACTGTAAATTCAAAATTATTCGTGCTATTAAATTAAACACTTTGGTTGTACTGGAATTACTTAAATGAGGTTCTAGCATAACTGCCAGCATAGCAGTGATGACAGTTAAAAAAGAATACTTTACAGGGATGAACAATCTACAGCTGGAGCTTTGAAATTTTGAATTGTAATGGAGAACTCATTCTCTCATTTTTATGCAGCAGCTTAGTATGAATTGCAGCCTTATATTTCAGTTAGAGACTGGAACTGCTGCTTGATGGATTAAGATTTTTAAATTTTTACTTCTCCTTTCTGGTTGTGGCCAGCAGACGCATTTATTTATTTTTTTTAATGTATGTTACAAAAAGCTTGATGAGCAATATTCTGAGTGATGTCTTGAAAAGAGTTCCATTAATCTTTAAATGAGTGTGCTGATAACACTTCTAAATAGTGGAACGTGAAGACTATTTCAGACCTGCTTCTTGTTAATAGTTTTAAAGTCAAACAGAGAAATTGCTTTGCTAGAGGGTTGATGTTTACTCTGCAGGAATTAATAGGCTTAAAATAAATTAATCTGGCTACAGTCTAGTTCTCTAACCACATAGTAACCTCTGAAACACTTAAAGATTTGAGCCTGGCAGTGTTATGCACATATATAGGAAGACTTACTTCAATGAGAGTGCTTGAATGAATGAAGTTGGTTAAACTCAGAAACATGTGCTATCATATTTCTTTCAATTAAATGTCATTGCAGGCTTTAGCCCACCATTCTGGTGTCTGTTGGCCTCACCTTTTCTCTCCTTTTGGCTAAATTACTGCGTTTTAAGCAGATTGGCTGAATCAGAAGTAAAGTAAAGAAGGTGGAATCAGCAGCATGGATTTTTTCCAAAGACCATGAGTAGAAAAAAAAATTGAAATTGTGATAAAACAAATGAATTTAATATGATTAGTATGTTAATGGCTTGGCTGGAACCCTAAAATGGCCACTGGTAGAATTTGTTAATGTTCAGTATCTCAAGAGTGTATCTGGCACTGTTTTGTTCGTAATGTGAATTAAGAAAGCTTTGTACCAGGATCATTTCTTCTGTTACATTTCTCTGATTTTCAGCTCAAAGCTTTACTTTGCACTGATGACTCTGACCTGAAAGCATTTAAATTTGTGTCTTGAAGCTTGACAAATTTTGAAGCAAATGAACACCGTATTCTAAGCAAATTCAGGTACTACCTGTTGACCTGGAATTTAACGCTTTTAGGAGTGACTTCTTGAAGAGGACTTCAGTAGTTTCCATTTTGAAGGATTTTCTTGTGAATAACTATTTTATCTGAAAATGCCTTTTATAAACTTGTCTAACATGTGGCAAACTTAGTGATTTGTTCAATTAATTTATATTTTATTCAACATTCTTTTTAAATTTTGTTTATTATGTAAGCTCAAGTTCTTTATCTGTTCATGTAAGGTATTTTATAAAATTAATGTTAACATAATGTTGGGTTGGTCCGTGATTTTTTAAGACTCTGTCTCTCTGTTATTTAATATTATCACTTTTCATATGCTGCTTTAGAAACACAGCATAACCTGTGTAGGGGTCTTAGAAACCATAGCTTTGTCAGCCACAAAAAGGAGACCTTGCTCTAAAATAAGGTGAGTTATTGCATTGAGACATTCACTTTATATGCCCATACAATACTTCATTTCTAAATTTCAGTAGTAATAATTTATAAATTGGCAGTAATTTTGGAATGAGCATGTAATAGTTGTATGACAGAAAGATGATAATCATTAAGTATTTAGAATCTGAAGTGATTAATATAGGATTTGGCTGTACATTACTTCACGGGATTTTTTTTTCCTGTGAAGTAATGCACAGTTAAATCCTATAGTAATCAATTTGGAAAATTATAGAAATATCAGTGTGAACTTACTGTAACTTCCTGTGCATTTACATTCTCAAGCATTGTACTCTTCATGTAAAAACATATTTTAGGAGCGTAAAACTTTTTTTTTTTTCTGTTACTGTATTCTAGTATTCTGAAAAAAGTTCAGAAAATCTGGCCCCCTACTCTGCATGACAATACAACTATTGCTATTTAAAGCGTACAACATTCCCTGCAGGTCAGATTAGACCTCAGATTGTAAGATTTTCATGGTACATTCTTCAGTCTTTGTTAAATCCTTGTCTGTTATGTAGGTCACTAGTCATATTACTAAGTAGGCAAGTTAACTGTCTGTGCATAGTACTAGAGCTGCCCGTTCCTTTTGTTTTCATTTTTCCAGCGTTAAAGCCAGCTGTCACTTTACCGTGTTTTAATCAAATTTTAGCAGCTGGCTACTCTAGAAATGTTGCGGGGTTTCGTCTGATAGACCTAGTCGTTAATTCTTTACAAGAGACCTGCCTTCGTTTATTAGTTGCAATGAATCTGCGTTAGGAAAATGATTAGGAAAATTTAGATTTTTCAAATTTAGATTTTAACGCTGTGTGTTACTTTGGCACCTAAACATTCCATTTGTACTTAGACGATTTTATGTCTACCAGGAAAAATTCTTACTAGAAATAAATCCTAAATCCCAAATCTTTTAAATCAAAAAATAAATCTTAAATTTATGAAACTTAATCCACTAACCTTCCTAAAGGCCTCAGAGTAGTATAACAAGATTCTTGCTTCCTAGACCTGCCAGAAATAAAAAACCAAAACTTTTGCATCTTCTGATTGTGAAGCTGCTTGCATTTTTCTTAAATCTGTGAAGGAATCAGCCACTCTAACTACAGTAACACTCGGAGGAAAAAAAAGTTGGCTTTTTTTTTATTGCAGTAACTGCCACAGCAGCCAGCAAAATGGGAGAAAAGCAGAGAACTACATAGAAGATAATTCTATCCTAACAGTCCAACCTCCTCTCGCCTATTGGTGTGCAACATTTTAGCTCTTTTCAACTGCCTGGGTGTCCAGGGCAAATGAAGGAGTATTAAAATTACTCCAGTTTTCAATTAGCTTGTCCTTGTCCAAGGAGTTCTTTAAAAGACTTGCTTTTGTGGAACAGGATGCCAGGGTCTTAGCAGCAGAGGCAAGCGGGAAGTAGCACTCTACTCAGGGATGTTTTTTGATGCAAGCCAAACAACGAAAAGCTTCCTAAGGATTTGCATGGGAACACCTCTGTTTTAAAGCTCGTCATCTTGGTTTTTGAAGGGTGCATTTATGTGCACGCATATGTACACCTGCTGGTCTGGGGAAGCGTGGAGGAGAGAGTGTTCCAACTGATGCCAGACTGTAGAGTTCAATACTAGGCCATGGTACTTGCCTGTGCAAAATACCTGCTCCTTTTGGACAGCTAAACTAAATCTGAAGAATAATCAAGCTACTATAGCTATCTATGTTTTAAAAGGCAAGCTTTTCTTCCTGGGTAGCTGGGATAGTACATATATTTACTCCAAAATATAAAGCTTTCTTCTATGCATTTGTATAATGATTAGGAGACTGAAAATAATAAATGCTTCCTGGTTTTCAAAAGACCACAATGCAATCAGTGCCTTAAGGAGAACTTGTCTTTTCTTCATTTGCTAATTGAGTATCACTGAATTTCAAATGCTCTACAAAGATAAGTAAGTCTACATCATCAGGTGTAGAAACAGAAACACCTCAAGGTAGGGGCTGATGTAGTTTGCCAAAGCTATTATCTTGCTTGAACCTGTGACTTTCAGGTGTTTAGTCTTGAAGTTTACATCTTCATTACCAACTCAGTATGGTCTGTATAAAATTCTTGGACCATTAATTCAAAATTTTTATTCTCTGTACTTTTCACTGTGAGTGTTATCAGTAGTATCTTTTAATATCTAGGCTTACACACCTAAATTCAGATTTTCTCAGTCTCACACATCTTATCTTATGCCAAGTTCAGCTCTGCCTTTTTCCCCACAATAGATGCAGTACTTTGTTGTATCCTCATCTACACCCTCTTAAGACTGTTTTGCCTCTCTCCTTCCCACCTCAGATTTTTTCACAGTGATGTCAACCACCAGCACATCCTTCTTGTAAGTAGCAACAGTTTCCCACCTCAGCTTGTGACCAAATGTATATTTTCTTCTGTAATCCCTCATAAGCATTCTGCTAGTCTTGTCTGCCTCAATCATTATTTGGATTTTTCAGTTCTGTATCCGAATAACCTCCGTGAGTACAGCCATCCAAAACGGATGCAGAATTCTGTGAGAAAGCCCATTTTCTTTGTTAATATCACTGGCATTTTTTTCCTACTTCCCTCTCTGCCTGCAAATACACTCTTGTGTTTAATGATTGGTTTGTCAGGAAAGGAGATGAAATGCACCACTTATTTCAGCAGATCCCTATTCTGTTTCTCAGATGTGAAAAGAAAACCAATAAAGACATCCTCTCCTAGTAACAGGCTTTGTGTTTGAGGTGGTTTGTGTCTCGATATGGGAGTTAAGTTCATCCAATGAATGTGGTTTCTAGCTTGGAAAGTCACCGTTCTATCTGATTACTTCTATTATGGACTGAGTTGCAGGTTCAAAGGATAAATTTTACGAGATACATCAATGAAGTTGGGAAGTCACTTGATTACTGTGAGTGGCCAGGATAAAAGATTGACTCTATACCTTTGATGTCAAAGAAATAAGTATCATGTATATAGAAAATTCTCACACAGAAAAGGTAAAAATGCAACATCTGAATGATTACACCAGTGGTCCCCAGAAGACTTTTATTCTTCATTTGTGAGGTAACCTTTCCTTCAGGTTGGTTGTGATGAGAATTTTGTAGCTTTTGAGGTGAACTAATGTTTGTGGGCATGACTGTAGATAGATAGTTCCTGTTCTTGTGTGCTGGTGCCTGGCGGGTATGCAGTGTAGTCTTTCCAAAATCTAACAGAATTGGATGGTTTACATTTCATCTCATACAAATGTAGATTTCCCACCTGGAAATGATCCTCCAGAGACAAGACAGCTGGAGGGTGAGAGAAGGGTTGAGAAGGTGAAAGTTGAGTGAGTGAGGAAGTGTTTATCTCGGGGGAACAAGAATAGTGTAATGGAAAGAGGAGGGAGGGAATAGGGGTGAGAGGGAAATGCTGAGAGGAAGGTGTGGCATGAGTCAGGTGAGAGAAGGTGGGTAGAAGTTTGGTGCAAAAAGCAGAAGGAAAAGAAAGCCTTAGAAAAATGGCTTAGAAAAATGTTTGAAGTGTTTATGGGTGGAGGAGGGAATTTGAGTTGCAGTGTGCAAGGGTTGATTGAAGTTGGGGCAAATCCGACAGTGTTTCGGCACAGTACAGTCACATGAAAAGGGCATTATATGCCCACATGTATCATTGCTAGGTGATCTGAACCACAGTTGATACCCTTATTTTAGTGTTTACCCTCACACTACTAATGTTCACTCCCACCTTGCTGTAGGCTCTGGCACAACTCTGAAATTCTGTGTGACAAACTGCTCGGTCAGTTCTCATGGCAACTTTTTTTTTTCCAGTGATTTAACATGGTGGTTTCCAGGCTCTTCAAGGCTTTTTTGTATGTTTTGAGGTTTAGTTTTAGCAAGATGACTATTAGCACTAAACAAAGCTGACTTGGAGTGAAACAGATTTGTCTTCAGGCATTGGCATCCTTTCCTTTGTCGCTCGTGTTGCTGAGCAGAAACAATCTCTGAAATTATTAGGAGAGGCAGAGTCTTAATTGTATCTGTGCTTTGTTTTTATGATGTTAGGTACTGGCTGACCAGGGCACTGCTGCAGGCGGTGAACCTGCCATCAAATTGGCTGTGGGTTCGCTTTTAAACCACATTCCAAAACAATTCCTATAGACCTGAGAACAAACTAAAATTGTCTGTGGCTTCATTCAAAGATGCTGTGGGTGTGCTTTTCACTTTTTATGCCTGTGTAACTTGCTGTGTTCATATGTGCTGCCATGAGCATAATACTGTTAAATTCAGCCTGTCCAGAAAACCATGTCATTTCCGTGCTTATTTAGTGGTTGATGCAGTTTGACTTGCAAAGTACAAAAGGTTCCTGTGGTGGAGTGCACGAGGAAAAGGTTGGTTTCTTGCTAGCAATGAATACAGCAGTGAGGACTAACAGCTAATAGACTGAGGTTCCTGTTGATGTACGAAGTATCTCAGCAATGTGGATTGCTTTTTCTTGGTTGGTTGAGCTGAAATTTATTTTTCAGTGATCTGCTCTTATGGGACTTTGTATTATTTGTACTGTACCATCATTGCATTTGGGCTTTCTCCATTACAGTAATATCCATGCCTCTTCAGACTGCCTGGTCTTGTCCTTTTCAAGATTGTGGCAAAGTCTGTCAAGATAGCTGTATGAGATCTGTGTGAGAGGGACTGGTTGGCTGATTTGTTGGTATGTATTTGTGAGATAAAAGGGATTTCAGGAGAAGCATTATTTTTAAAAAAAAAAAATATGGTTTTTATGGTGGAAAAGCTTGTTTTCAGAAGCTATCGCACATGCCTTTAAAGAAAGGAAGATGCTGGAACCCTTTTTCCTTGTTTTTCAAGGTATATATTGAAGATTGGTTTTGAGGGAGCCACATATTCTCCAACTATTTTTTTTTCCTACTCGGTTAATCTAGAACTAAGAAAACTGTTCTTCATATACTTTCTGAAATGATGCCAACTTAACTGACACTTGTTCAACAGTTACACTGTTTGAGCAAGACATTGTTATCTATCTCTTGGTGGCAAGTGTGTGACAACAGGGTTAAAAGGTTTCTCAGAGGAAAGAGGGGAAGGAGAGATGTGGCAAAGGTGCCTGCAAAGGAAGAACATGAAAACCGATTAAGAAAATACTCTTAAGAAAAAAAGGAAAAAATGGTTCATTTGATGAACTTTCTTTCACAGGAAGTAAATGAGAAATGTAAATAACATTATTAGCTACAACACAAACGACTATAGATAATGTGATTTAATTCTATTTAATGTTGCTTTAAATTAAGAAGTCTCAAACAGAAAGAATGGGCCTTTCATTTGTTCTGTGTATTATAACGAAAGTAGGTTTAGTTAACATTTTCTAAGACTAGAAGATATTCATAAAATTGGTTTGAAATTGATAAGCGAGAAAGTTCACCAAATCTTGCAAATGACTAAGCAAAGAAAACTTCATTTATCATTTGGCAGTTTTATATCAGAGCACAGTTTGGAGAACCTGTTAGATCTAGAAAATGCTGAGACCTTGCTACAGCAGAGAACCTCCTCTTTACTCCTGGGAAGGTTCGTAATACATGTGAGTTACAGGGTGTATTTAATTTCGGACTGAAAATCTGTGTTACGGGAATGTCAATTTAAGCTATTGCAAGCCATGTATTTCCCACAATATTGTACTTTATCCTCAATTGAGTGCCAGCAGCCTGCAGTCCAGTTACATGTTCATTCTTCCTCTGTGCAGAACTTGCAACAGGTTATTCTTTGAAATTGAAGATTGTGGCTTGTCCTTTTCTCCCCAGCATTGAAATCTGGGTTTCACTTTTCAATGCAGTGGTGAAAAGAATTTTCCAACTATGGAGCAGCCATGCTATGATGATGCTTTATGCTTATCATTGGCATTAAATCATAGAGCCATCAGGCATGCTGAAAATTACTACTGCACAAATACAATGAAATTATTTTTGGGGCGGTTGTGGAGGGAGATGCCCTCTTTCTAGTTCTATATCTGTCCATAGTATTTAATCTCTCTGAAGTATAGAGGTTTTATTTTCTGAGGTACTAGTAAAGCTTGTGTGTTGCTGAAGAAATACAATTTCTGTGTATTTCACTCAGTTTAAATACAGAACCACATCTAGATACTGCAGAAATTGGTGAGCCAAGTGGGTAGGGTAGTTTACGAATGTACAAAGAAGAGTGCTCCTCCTGCATTTGTGTAAGAAACTCAGGAACAAATTGGACAATACTTCATTTGCATGTCCACTGAATAACATGTAGAGAGAGCAAGACTCGCAGAAAAAAAGAACAGCCTATAATAAGCTTAGAAATGCTTGCCTGATCTCCGGGCAGCGTGTCAGCTAATTTGAAGCTGCAACGACAGTGGGCTTTCTTGCATTAGAGAATAAGAAAGAAGAGGAAAGTCCTTAAGACTTTGGCACATTTTTGCATCATTGAATTGGGCCTCATTCAAACCAAGGGATCTGTTTTACAAAGCCTTATCCTGACAGGAGGAAATGTTGCTTGGACTTGCCTGTGAGTTTAAAGAGAAATTGGGCTTTGAGACTGAAACTAAAAAATACCAGATAACTATAGGATATTTGGTTGTGTCGATTTGAGTGGGGGTTTGACAAATATTTTTAATCCTTATCTTTCATTTCTTCATCTTTAAACTCTGGAGTAAAATCCATGGTTTCTGATGTGTTTGACTGTTCCCTTCCCCACTGGGAAAAGGGGACCTGGTTTATTTATGAAAGCTCTAACAGAGCAATTTGGTGGGAGGGCAGATTCCACAAGGTTAGGTGCATGTGGTTTTCAAAATTATTTGAAAGGTATTTTATGACTGGTGATACCAGAACTCATGTGTCTAGAAGGAGGCATCCCTTGGATGTAAAGCAGTGTCCCTGTGGCAAGCAGTAAGACATATATGGACATGCTTTGTCTCTAAGAAACAGTCTCAATAATTTTCCTGATCTTTTGTTTATATTGCAAGAGTATATTGTTTCTTGAGAAGCAGAGCTGTAACTTAATTATTTAATAATTGGAATTTAAATACATATCACAAGTGTAGCTCATTTATCTGCACTTCTGCAAGTGGAGGCTGTCATTGTACACGATGCTGGAGAAGGCAAGCTGGAAGCTGCAAAAAGTCTATTCCTTGTTTTCTGTCTAGAGAGTAAGAAATTTGCCCTTTCTACACTTGCAGTGTGTCCAGTGGCTGGACTATAAGAGATGGAAAGAAGCATTAGAGGGTGAGCTTTACTGTGTTTTCAGATTCTTTCACTAGTGATTTTGGGTCATTTTGCAAAGACAAAAATTTGATGTTTAGTTTCAAGGAAGAGCCTCATCGTCATGATTTTGGCAGGAGATGTCACACAAAGTTCAAAGGGTACGTGAATATAGCGGCATTTGTCTGTACTGGGAAAACAATTCACATGGGCCAAGAGACAGGACTTACCATGTGGGTGTCCAGTTTGTCTCCTTTCTCCCTTAACTGTTATCTCTCTTTTTCTTTAATAGAGTACCTTCCTGTTTATCCAGATTTTCTGTATGTGATGCGAGTAGCAGTGTTGTCTACATTCCCACTGTTCTGGAATATAGAATCCCAGAAACTAAGTTCCTCACAAAGCATGAGCTGTGGCTTGAGGAGGAACAGGAGGCCAGAGCTGGGTGGCACAGAATGGTCTTCTGCAAGTTAAGGGTAGGGAAATGAAAGGAGAAACTGCTTAAATGGCAGGGAGGTAAAAATCTTGATGCTTGATAAATTGTTAAATTGAACCTGAAAGAAAAGAGAAAAAATTGTCATTATGTGTCCAGTTCAGAAATATGGTTTTGCAGATGTATCAGAGGTGAGTGTTGCTTCCTAGACAATAGCTGAGCAGGATATGTTAAAAGGAAGGAAAACGTTTCAGTATCAGCCCTTCTCTTTGGTTGTAAGCTGAACATCTTTGTCTTAGAGCTTATACAGCTAATATATACTTTTTGTTAGAGGCCACAAATAAGTTCTCCTCTAACTGTGATATTTATTGCTGTGGCCTGATATGGTGATTGTCATTTCATCACGGTATGAATTGTGCAAATTTTATTGTATATATGTCTATATAAATCTGTTGGTGCCAGTTGGTACTTTCAAGTACCAGGATTGTGAGACTGCACAATGCTTAAAGTGCATAAAGGACTTGCAGCCTCTCAGTACTTAAAGGAGGCTTATAAGAAAATGGGGACCCTTTTTAACAGGGTCTGTTTTGATAGGGCAAGGGGCAATGCTTTTAAACTGAAAGACAGTAGATTTATACTGCATATAGAAAAGGAAATTTTTACTATGAGGGTTGTGAAATACTGGCACAGGTTACCCAGAGAGGTGGTGGAGGGTCCATCCCTGCAGACGTTCAAAGTCAGGCTGGATGGGGCTCTGAGCAACCTGATCTAGTTACAGATGTCCCTGCTCACTGCAGGGGGGTTGGACTAGATGGTCCCTTCTAACACAAACTATTCTGTTTACAGGCCCTCAGAAAGTTTTGTGTAGAAGCAGATCCAAACAAGTCTCTTGCTATATCTTGTTTCTATTAAGTTTTTCATTGTACAATGGAACAAGCTTTTGCTGCTTATTACACTGATCTTACCTCAACCCAACTTCTACTGCCTCAGAGTCAGGAGTCTAACAGCTGAAATTTATTTATTTTTCGCCTGATGCCCAGGAGACGTGATGCTCCATGAGGAAGAAATTGTCAGGGTGTTGACATATTTAAATGCGGTGGATTTGTCTTGCTTTTTTTACTCATCTTTGAGAGATTAGAAAAAACAGAAATGAAAGTTATGTTGCTGTCGTTCTTGATGTTTATCTGATCCAGAACAAAGACTAGGTGCAATATGATCCCATTGAACTAGATGCTGAACAAATGAAGAAAAGAGAATAAAAAGCCAGATCCTCTACCAGTAGTGTTGTCCCTAATGTAAGGTGGAAACATATATTCATACCCTGTTTTTGTATAAAATAGGAGTAAGGCAAGGGAAAATTTGAGAAAATAGACATGTAGGGAAGTACAAGTAAACAAATACATTGATGGGAACAATTTTTGGTGTATCAATAGCCGTGAAAGGTAGCGTGGGAATTTCAACCAAGAAAATTTTTTTTATGGTGTTGAAATACCTTTGCAGTTATTTGTGAAATGCAATTAGATTTAATTGGCAGACACCTGAAATATGGCAGTGAGGGAACTCTTTGTAGATTTATAAACCTTCAAAATCTTTCTTAGAATGTCCCTTCTCTTTTTCTAGTCCCATTTTCAGTCAAAGCAGATGCACATTTTTGAGTTACACTCTTACAGCTCACAATATTCAGGTAGTTGTCCCCTCTCAACTTCCTCAGTCTCATGTTTCACATCTTTCTCTTGTTCATCTTATATATTATCTAAGCTTCCCTCATCCCTTTTCTTTGCTCATTATGAAACTATCCGTCTGTTATTAAGACTTCCCTCAGTAAATTTTGAAATCGTCTGTCCCCACCCTTGCTGTCTCTTGGAACCTAAGTACCACAGCTGATGAGAGCTTGTGCCCCTCCCTTCAAGATCCTGGCATGTCACGCTGTGACTCGCCTTACATCATTCTTCTTTACATTTTTTATTCCTAGGAACATTCAGGGACAATAGTGCTTTGCTTCTTTCTTGCCCCTTCTGTCTTCCGCGGTGAGTGACTGTCATCAGAAGCTGTTCATTACCTGTTTGTGCTACCCTGGCTTCCTTTAGCTTCCTGGTCCGCTGTGTAAGTGTTGTTTTAAGTGCAGTTGTTCCTTGTCTGGACAATCAAATACCAATGCAATGTTGAGAGCCTTAAGCTTTTACATGTGTGTCAGTGTCTCTTTTTTAGTTTTGGACAGGTGGAATCATACTTGTTTGTATATATCTATAATGCTGTCATCTTTTCAGTGTTCTCCATGATGCCAAATGGTAACTCCTAATCTGTACTGGAAATGCGTGATTGAAGGAGTCATTTAGGTTGGAAAAGACCTTTAAGATCATTGAGTTCAACCATTAGCCAAACACGGCCAGGTCCTAAGCACCACATCAACATCTTTTAAACACTTCCAGGGATGGTGAGTGTACCACTTCCCTGGGCAGCCTGTTCCAGTGATTGACAACCCTTCCTGCAAAGAAGTTTTTCCTAATATCCAATCTTAACTTCCCCTAGTGCAACTTGAGGACATTTTCTCTTGTCCTCTTCTCCTGGGAGACTGACCTCTGCCTTGCTACAATCTCCTTTCAGGAAGTTGTAGATGAAGGGTGCTATTTAAGGCAGCACTACTGTGACTGCTTTAATTGGCCTGAGACATCCTGTTTCCCTGCTACTTGAAGGGAGGCTACAAAGTTGAGGGAAGTGCAATTGCTAGCTGGACAAGAATTCCCATAATATTCCTTGCATCAGACCCTGTGCTTGCCTTACTCTTACCTGGTATGAACCAGGGAAGTTCATAGGAAAACTGATAGAAGGGAACTCTTGTGTGCTATGTTCAGTGAGACCTGGACAGGCTAGAGGGCTGGGCAGGGAGAAATCTTACGAAATTCAACAAGGGGAAGGGTAGAATTTTGCAGTTGGGAAAGAACAACCCCATGTGCCAGTAAAGGTTGGGGACTGAACTGCTGGAGAGCAACGTAAGAGAAAGGCACCTGGGGGTTCTAGTGGGCAGCAGGATATGCCCTCGTGGCCAAGAAGGCCAATGGCATCCTGGGGTGTAGTAGAAGGGGAGTAGCTAGTAGGTCGAGAGAGGTCCTCCTGCCCCTCTACTCTGGTGAGGCCACATCTGGAATATTGTGTCCAGTTCTGGGCCCCTCAGCTCAGGAGAGACAGGGAACTGCTTGAGAGAGTCCAGCGCAGAGCCAAAAAGATGCTGAAGGGAGTGGAACATCTCCCTTATGAGGAAAGGCTGAAGGAGCTGGGTCTCTTCAGCTTGGAGAAGAGGAGGCTGAGGTGTGACCTCATTAATATTTATAAATATGTCAAGGGGGAGTGTCAGGAGGACGGAGCCAGGCTCTTTTCAGCGGCATCCAATGACAGGACAAGGGGCAATGGATACAAGCTGGAACATAGGAGGTTCCACAAAAACATTAGAAAAAACTTTTTCACTGTGAGGGTGACAGAGCCCTGGCACAGGCTGCCCAGGGAGGGTGTGGAGTCTCCTTCTCTGGAGACATTCAACACCTGCCTGGACACGTTCCTGTGTGACCCACTGTAGGTGATCCTGCTCTGGCAGGGAGCTGGACTAGATGATCTTTTGAGGTCCCTTCCAACCCCTGACATTCTGTGATTCTGGGATCAGGTTTACACTGGTGATCTTGACTCCTTGTTACTAAAGGCGAGTGTTTCTTTTTTTAATTTATTTGTTAAATGAAATGCAGACCCATGTCCTTTGGGTTCTAGTAAAGTACGATAACCAAGAAGACTGTGGAGCTAGCTCTTTTCTGGAGGTGAGTCAGAAGACACGAATGATAGAAACTCATCTACTTGGTTTGGTGATTTTCTCCACAGTGACTAATAACATGTAGTTTCACTTTGAACAGGAGCCCACTGAACTAGACATAGGAAAACAGCTCAAATGTGTCAGAGCTTGCAGGCTGCAACAGTGCAGAGAAATGATGTAGAAGAGAAGGGACTAATTCCATAGACTGGGAAAGCAAAAAGTTTTTTGTAGGTTTTTTTTTTTTCCTTCATTTTTTTCCATCCACTTTTTAGCAAATCTAGTGTTTTATAATGAAATGAGGTATATTTTTGAGCTTTTAAATGATCCAGTTTCTGCCTTGTAACAACATGGTTGTTAATTAACAGGAGGATTGCAGCTGGTCACTGCTGCTTTAGGGCCAGAACCAGGGGGAATGGTTTCAAGTTGCAACAGGGCAAGTTTAGGCTGGACATTAGGAAGAAATTCTCCATGGAAAGAGGGGTCAGACACTGGAATACACTGCCTAGTCAGACACTGGAATAGACTGCCTAGGGAGGTGGTTGAGTTGCCATCCCTGGATGTGTTTAAGTGACGCTTAGATGTGTTGCTGGGTGATACGGTTTAGGGGTGAACTTGTAGTGTAGGGTTAATGGTTGGACTCGATGATCCCAAGGGTCTTTTCCAACCTGAATTGTTCTATGATTCTGTGATTGTTTAATGGTATGGTGCCTCTTTCATGGGGTAATCTGCACTATTTGAATTTAGTTTTAAAAATCTTCTTGTGTGTATTTGGCTGCAGGGAGGCTGGCATCTTGATTCTACCATAGAAATGAAGAATCTGTTTAAATGTGCTTTAATGGAAGATGGACTCTGCAGCTGTTGTGGTTTCTGTCTCTCTGCTGCAAAAGGTGCTTGAATGCACCTTGAGTGTGGTCCTTCCTGACAACACAGTGTTCATGTTGTCTGCACCCTCTGGGATCTTGTTTTTGAGAGTATGTGGGTCAAGCAAGAAGTTGGATACTTTCCCCCTCCTTTTGTGCCAATTGAATGCTTAAGGAAGGCTGGAAGTCACATCACTACTCAAATCTATGGCCATGAGATCAAACCCAGATGGCAGAAAATGATCAAATAAAGCAAGGTTGAACATGGAAAGAAGCTAGAGCTACAGCAGCCATGAAGATAAAGGATAAGATTATGGCAAATATATAAAGCTGGTGGGAGAGATTTATAGTAATTTAAATGCTCTGAAGGGAATTTAATGGCAGGCCAAAAGAAAAAAAAAAAAGGCTTTTGCTAGAAGACTGATTCTTTTTACTTCACTTTCTATGGAGCTGGAGGGAGGTTTTCCAGGATGGAGATCAGACAAAAGATCAACAGGTTAGAGGCAGAGGAGAGGGGAAAGTAGAAAGTCTTCCTGCTTGCATCTGGTTTTCTTGATAAAAGAAGAAACAGCAAGCAAAAAGAGTCAAGGAATTGTTTGATAGGTGGATGCACAGCTCTTCTGAAGATGGTTTAGCACCAAAGTATAGATTGTCTGATGCACTTAATCTTATCCAAAGGCATGCTCTTTCCAAACCTTGCCTGTCTGCCTCTGTTACTGACTCAGAACTGGTGTAATGTCTATAATGTTCGCCTACACCTGTGTTGACTCTCACTTCAGCGCTAGTTTCATTCTCTTCTTTCAACTTTCTCTCGGAGAAGACTTTCCCATCAGAGTTCAGAATTAATTGAATATTTGGATAGTGATTTCTCCCCTTCATTTCAGAAGTATTTGACCAAAGTCTTGCAAAAAACTTGTGTCCTATAAAACAAGGGGCCTAACTGTGTCCTCCTCTGAAGGACCTTCCTGATGAGGAAGCTGAGTTGAACACACCTGCGCAGGCCAGGCTTGGCTTTCAGAGGTTCCGACCATTTCTGTCTCCTCTTTTCTTGAGCTCGAGTTGCAGCGTCTCATGCTCATACAGAATAGGGTCTCAAATTACAGAGGAAAGTTTGATTTCTCATAAATGGCAGTCCCACATTTCAGCAGATATTCTGTGAATCTAATGAGTCTAAATCAAGGCAGAGTGGATTAAACTGTCCCTCTAATTTTCCAGCTCACTACTGGAGGATGTTTGTAAAAATCTTTGACAGCCTGAAAAATATTCTTTTATTAAAATTCCTTTGAAATCCTTATCCATTATCTAGTCATTTTGCAGAAGGTATGATTATGTCCCAAAATATGGTTGAACAAGCTCCATTGAAAGGATGACAACTTCCAATCCTCTTCAGTAAGTAATGGTTCGATTTCTCTGAGATTTTTTCTTTTTTTCCTCCCCTTTCCATTTGATATCGTGGGCCAGAGAGCAGCACACATTCCTACCAATCTAAATTTAAATGAAGCAAACAGCTAGCTTTGATTTGCTTCTGTTTCTTCTCATCTACACAAACTGGCTTGCATTAATCATATTAATAAAAATGGCATTAAGATTACTAATTTTTAAAAAGGTACATGACAGTGATATTACCCACCAAGTTACAAGTCACTGTGCATGCATATTAATTACAAGTTGTCTAAGATTTCAGTAAAAGCTCAAAGGAATGACATTTTTCCCTGTGTGTTGTTTTTAATTTGGAAAGCTCCCTTGTAATGCAAGAAGTATCCTGTCCTAATGTAGTTCTCTAATCACAGCATGCTTTAATTTTGATAGATGACCCCCAAAATGCTTTAAATCCACTAAGATTTGCAGTAATTAGAATGATTTTTTTAAATACTTTTCCTGAACATGGTGACATCCATCTATCATCAGATGAATTTGTTTACTCATTCTCTTTCCAAAAAAAATGAAAACCCAATTAATTTGTGTTGAGGGCTTATCTTTGTTGCTACGTGGTGCAGGGAGCATGTTGTAATTTATCTCACTCTAGTCACTGCTCCCTTTTTTTGAGGGATTGTGCTCTGAAGAAGTGCACATTTTTCAGAAATGTTCAAAGCCCTTCATCTCCCTCCCCCAGTCTTGAAGTAGGAGTGCAAAAAAGTCACCTCCTCCATTCTGAGTGCCTGCTGATGGAAATTTGAAGCACAAGGTAGAATGCACTGGGCATTTTCTTCCCTCTGTTTCGTGTTTTCCTCTCCATTTTCATTTCATTCCAATACTTCCGTGCACATACAAATCTAGTGTGTGTTTTCAGCACAGAATATTAATCAGCAGTGATTGTACAAAACAAGAAAAAGTACTGAGGACATTAATCTCTTACTGCCTCATCAAAACCTGTCCTTTCCTGCCCTTCTTGTGTCATTCCTTGCCTGTCCTTTACAGAGCAGTGTATTCTTTCTCAGCAGCATTTCACTGTCTTGCTGATGGTTGCTGCTGTTTACCCAGCTGCTTTCTCTGTCCTAGGTTGTTTTCTCTCTCACCAGCCTTCCTTTTCTTTCTACTCTGAATCTACATGTTTATTCTGCTCTTTCAGATCTCTGCTCTCCCTTCTCCTTTCCCACTCCTCAGCTTTTTTGTAGGATTTAGATTTGTCATCTTCTGCAACACGTTCCCCAACCCTCTTTTGCTTTTTGTCACCCTTTGCTCCCTGATGTGTCTGATGATGTTTCTCTTCAGCATTTCCTCCCATCTTTCCTTTGGAGCCTCTTTATGGGATTTCCTCCTTGTCCCTGACCCCTGGCTGCCTCATCACAGCCAGATGGGTACCGAAGGGTAGGATGCTCTCAGTAGGATGCTCACGTGCTGTTGTGCAACACAAGAGGCTGCTTGCCCTCAGATGCACCATGGTTTCATCAGGACTTCAGTGCTGGGGCAGTCAGGAAAGCAGAGGGACCACAGCTGGTTAAGTAATAGCTGCCAGCTACTGAGGAAGCAGCAATACCCTTGTCCCACAGGGAAGGGTGGCCAGAGGAGCTGGCTGTAAACCAGCTGGCTGTAATCTCTTACATGAGGGAGACGTGGAGCTCCATCAGACACTGGGACTGATGCAGGAGATGCTACGGGTAGCCTGTAGTGTCATCTACGGAAGTGGACTTGCCTTTCCACTAGCACGATGTTTGGTGGGCTTTTGCTCATACATGACTGGTTTTACCCATTATTGAAGAGGTGACAAAACTCCATCCTAGGAAGACAAGAGGACAGCTCTGAAGCACCACATGCCAGTGTCTGGATTTTGGCAGTGAGCCCAGGAGGGTTCTGACTTGAATAAGTGAAGAAAAAAAAAAAGTTTCCTTCCTGAGCAGGTTAATAATCAGATCATATTAACAAGTAAAATTTGATTAGGCTTCTGATTAGGGAAGAGTAAGCCAGGAGTTTGAAGCTTGTTGTGTCAACAGAATAGGTTAACTTCAGTCTGACATTCTGCTTTCAGTAAGAAACTGGTAATAAAATTATAGCATCTGACTTCCTTGTGAGGTTCTGAACATGATACAGGGATTTCAGGCAATTGCTAAATCATAGAATCATAGAATGGCCTAGGCTGGAAGGGACCTTAGAGATCATCTAGTCCAACCTCCCTGTCATGGGCAGGGACGCCACCTCTCGACTAGACCAGGCAACACATGGGAACCGAGCGGGAATATCATGGGATATGTGCTGGGACTCACTGAACAACCAGGTAGAAAACTATGAAATCATTTAATTGCAATAAAAAATAATAGTAAGAGGGAAGGGAGATGTTTGCCTTTAATGAATGAGGTAAAACTTTTGTGTTCAGAAAAATTTGATAGGTTGCTGTCGTTTGCTGGAGTTGACCACTCAGGAGGGCAGATGTCCCAGCTGAAGGGCCCTAAGCTCACTGTTGTACAAGACTTTATTTTGCAGAAAAGAGGAGCCTAAAATGTATGTATGCCATCACAGATTGCAGCCCAGTTTGATGCTGAGAAAATTCTGAACAATTGTGACAATTGAACCTGTATGTTGGGAAGTGTTAAAGTAAATAATGTCATCAGAACCTTATGGACAAGTTAATTACATGGAAGAAGAAACTGCCAACAGAATGTTACCTGGAATGGTAATGGAGCTTGGGTTTTTACTGAGAGTGGATTTGAGAGAACAAAGAGAGAATAATTCTTGTAATTTTTTTGTTGTTGTTGAGCCTGGGTACTTTCAGCCAGAGCTTAGAAATGTCTTGGGGATCTTCACATACTAAATTGTTCTCATTTTGCCATTCAAACCAATGTTGCAGAAATTCGGTGTATCAAATGTTAAAACCATACTGTGAATGCCTGAAGTATTTAGAAATATAAATAATGTTTAGATTACTTTTCTCATCAGAATAGGATCCAGTGACAGTGTGATTAATCATGGGCTGTTCAGCATAAGTAGGGAGAGAAGAAACCTATTACCGCTGTCTTGCTCTTCAGGCACTGACTGTGCTGGAAGGAAATGATCTCTGACGTGAAGGAAGAAGAACTACTAATTAAAAAAACCAAAATTTCGCCTGCTGTCAAGAATGATTAGCGATCAGAAGGATATGTTTGTGATGATTTCTTGATCTTTGTGGCTAATGAAATCAACTGTCCACAGCCAACCCCCCCCATTTATGTCAACTGTGGTATTTTACATTGTCCTTAAAACTTTCCCCAGCCCCAGATATATTCAGGTGGGACAGTTTCTCCCTTGGACCATGCTTGCTCACACTAGCTCAGGCACCAGAATTATGAGAGGGTGGGCATCCCTGTCTGCTCAAAGCAGTAAGCACTGGTGTAACTGGCTTGGGATGTTATCTCTGCCCTTGTCTTTCTTTGCTGCACACCCGGTGTAGTTACCAGTACTCTGTCACCTGTGTTCAGGGGGCAAGAGGGTTGAAGCAAAACAACGTTCCTGCCACCTCTTTCTAATTAAACATTGCAAATTTAAACGAACTCATCTGCTGTGCTACGTTATAGCTAGGTTACTCCTGTCTATTGTAAAAATTCGGCTGTGACCTCTTTGGATTTTTTCCTCCCTCAGATGGCTGTGAGCTAACCTGGGGGAGGGAGCAAGGCATCCTGCTAGAATACCGGGTCTTGTATTCTAAGGTCTCTGCAGGAAGCCTGCAGGTTGTTCGAAGAACATGCCAAGGGTGATGCCTTGTAATCCATCAGCTGAGAGAGAGCTGGGTGGTGTATGCAAATGAAAACAGTCTGGAAAAACAAGCTCCTGTCGTGTGCACACTCTTCGTGCAGAAGATAGGAAGGTGCTTGTGCTTAAGGAACCAGGGAGGTGGATCGAGGCTCAAGTAGAGTGATTTGTCTTCGAAGGCATAAAGCTAAAGGTATCTGGTGTGAGGCAGACAGTTTTTCTTGCAAGGCCGCCCTCAGTTAGATAACTGTATCAGTAATACCAGATGAAGCTGAGGTTGCTTCAGTACTGGTATCTAAACCACTGATCCTGGGTACAGGTGCATCAGTATTGGGACCAATGGAGAAGAAGTAATCAGGAGGAGGTTGTTCATCTAAGTGGAGACTGGCTGGAGAAAAGGAGGTGCAAGGGGAGCAAAAAGGTGGATTCAGAAATGGAAAAATGGCAAGATAAAGATCAGACAAAGAAAACAAAGGAAAGCAGATTTCTCAGCAGTAGGAGTAAGAACTTTTACAGATGATAGTGTAGCTGTCCCACCAGCCCAAGGCCATCCGGATGCCAGAGGGAACCCTTGGGGCAACTCTGGTGTAGGAGGGTAGAGCCATGAGGGGTAACTTGGACCTTCACCTTAAATGCTATGGGGAGAGAAGGGTAATGGATTTGCTATTTCAGTAGTAGTTGTATGTGGTTAATAGGATTTAAGAGTGACAAACATTGGCTTTGTAGCTGTGTGTAACAACAATTCAAATAATGTTAACTGACAACAGTAGCCTGTTCATTAGTTAATTAGGTTGATTTATTAATTATTGATAATATGCTGATTAATCAATAAGCATTCTAGCCCCTATCAGTTATGTCCCAAGCCTGCAATGCAAAGGAGGAGAGTCAGACCCTGAGGCAACAACCTAGAGGTAATTCTTCTGAAATTGCACCTTGCACAGCTGTGTCTCTGTAGAACTCGAGACAGTAAGGAAATGCTGTAAACATATTTTGAATATCAGCCTGATTCATTCTGCAAGTTATCTTCCTTATCAGACTGCAATCTTTTGAATTCCTCCTTAAAGATGATGTATTTAGTTGAAAAGTTCCTTTATTCTCAGTTGTAGCTCATCAGTCAAAACTGTCTTACTCTTTCATATGTTGGTTCCAGTTAGTTTCAGATTACGGTACCTGTTTGGAGGCATGGGCGGTGTTAAAAATTTTTGCTTGGAGCTTTATAATCAGCTTTCCCAATCTATTTGGATACTTTCTATCTGCCATTGCAGACAGGGCTTTTTTTTTTTTTCACAGTGTCCTGTTATTTATCCTTCCTGTGAAATTTATAGATGTTGTTTTAGTTTCTTTTTGAGAAAATTCTCATTCCTGATTTAATTTCCTTTGAATATTTTTAATGATTCTTGGTCATATTTAACGTCCTATGAGTCATTTCATTATTTGTTCCGTCTTGGTTCCTGACCTCTGTCCTGCTGCGTTAGCCAGAATTTATTGCTTTTCCCATGTGGATGAGCATCAGTAATACATAACGGGTGTGCTATTTGTATTATCTTCACACCAAAATGGATGGTGGAAACAGAGGGGCTGTTGCTCTTGCTTTGCTCTTGCCTTTTCTGTTTCCTAAAGCCACAGTCTCTGTTTCTTTAGCCATGTCTCTTCCTTATGCCCAGCCAGCAACAAATGGCCACGCCTCCTATTTCAAGTGGTATTGGCAGTAATGCATTTTTATGCCATATTACTTCTTATACACATTTTGTGTCAAGATCTAGTTGGATGAAAGAGTTGAGTGCATTAAAATATCATTTGAGAAGGGTTTATTAGTTAATAATACCTTGAAATGCACTTGAATACTTTCCCTCATGTAAATTTATGTAAATGTTTCTGCATTCAAAGCTGAGTTGTCATAATAGCGGCAGTGTTATATATAGTGAGGAAGCTGACCTGTTTGGGCTTGGCCAACTCTTGGAGTTGAAGTAGCCTGATTATTTTCGCAGATGACAAGAAAGGTTTGAGTTTTTTTCTCAGTTAATCTCTCAACACGGAGCTGAATAGTACTGATTAGAGACATGCAAAAGTTTAAAAAGTTCTCTTGGTACCTACTGCTATGTTGAGGCTGAATTAGTGCTTCAACAAGTTCTGCCCCAGGTGCTTCTGCTGGCTCAGCCATTAGACCATCCTTAAAACCTTGGAAGCAAATATGTCGTGCTTAATGTCAACTTTCTGCACACCTTTTGTAACAGTTTCTTTTCAGGGTTTAAATTTCTGTCCTGCAGCTGGAACTAGATGGTTTTGTTAATTTGTTGAATTTACCTCTGCCCAATATGATATAAAGAGGCTTGATGGCTTTCTTTGCTGGAGATAAAGATGGACACTAAGGTAGCAGCTTTATCCCAACTGCCTTGGCATCCAGATACATTCTTGGCAGTAGCTATTAGCACGTTTTAGCTACTGTTAACGTAGGAAAGCACACACATAGTGAGGAGAGAGCAAATGCTTGACTGAGAACCCCAGAGAGAGCAGCAGGGATAGCATTAGGATGGAGCACTGCACCTGTCTAAGGACGTCCTTAGAGGCCAAAGACCACAGCAACATGCCCATCTCATCTTCTTCTTTGATTTTTTTTAAACAATAAAATTAAAAAAAAATTGCACTTGAAAAAGATTGTTGCTAAAGATAACTTTCAATGAGTTATGCTCCTATTTGCCGTCAATTTAATTCTTCTCTCCCTCACCCCTTTTCTGAAGGATGAAACGATTTTTCAGGCAGAGGCAGTTTGAAAGGAGGTGGTCCAGCAATGTTACTTTCTCAAGAGCTTCTAACCACTGCTGGCTTTTTTTGACAAACTTGTACTTCTCATTCCCCTGCCTAAAATACAAGTGAAGAAGAAATCTGCTTTTTCCACTGTTTTTCCTGATCTGTTTTGGAGTAGGAAAAGCTGAGACCCAGCACTGTGCCGAGGACAGGCAGCAAACCCTGACTGCACTGTAAAATGGATTACTTCAAGGTACAGCATGTGGGGGTTAGACATGGCACATAGAATTGAAACTACCTCATTCCACACACTGGTAATCTTGCTAACGCTAATTTTATCAGACCGTCCGTCTGATCTGATTTCCATATCCTGTTTCCTTCTGTTTAGTAAGCGCAGTCACTTTGGCCAGTTGTGTTTGTTGTGAGTGTGTTTGCTTTCTTAGATTCATGGAAATGAGTGTGATCTTTCTTTATTTGGAGTAATAAAACCAGAGAGCGCTTTTATATCAACATCACTGAAATTGAATTTGTGGAAATATTTTGTCTATATGAGGTTTTATTTGATTCTTTAATTAATTTCATTTCCTGAATTTAGATTCAATTATGTTCTTCCTCTTAAATGTATTGTGTTGCCCATGCTAGACTAGCTCTTCTTGTGATGGATGCAAATACTAATGAAATCTCAGATCTGGTGTGTAGACATTATTGAACACTTACAACACAATCTGAATTTGTATTTGCTTTCTAGCTCTGGAGAAAACAAATTGTCATCAGTGATATACCCATGCAGGTGATTAATTCATTGCTCTGGTAAGATTCTCAGGGAAAAAAAGGATTGGGATTATGTGAGTTTGAGCTGAAGGAAGTTCCTGTTCTGGATTTGTAGCTGACTTCTTTTAATATAAGCTTTATTATATTGAGAGTTTTTCTGTGTGAGGTTGAATGTGGGTTTGTGTTGAAAGAGGGACTGCTTTTTCCTAAAAAGAGGTAAATGGATGGAAATGACTATATTTAAATAGAATGTAATTATTACTACTTACTTAAAGCAATTGGATGTTACTACCTTCCCTCTGATTTCTCAAGTCCTGGGCTGGGTAGTACTCAATAAATCCTTGCATCACAACTACATGAACTGAAATATAAACAAAATGTTCACATCCTTAAACATAAGATTTGTGATGGTGTTTCAGTACAAAAGATTCCTAATGTTATTTATTTAATAGGCTTAGGCACACTGGTGCTATAGGTGTGTGTTAAGGTATTACATTTGAGCCATTGTAGTGTGGATTAGATTTTTGTGCAATTTTTCCAAAATAAGGAAACTCAGGAGGACTCCAGAGTAATGGATGTGAACAACATGGGGAATTGCAGTATGTTCCTTTTTTTTTTTCCCCCACCTCTGTCACAGCCCATTTTATGTTTATATCTGTGTTAAACTGTTGGTAATTATCTCAAGGTGCTTTGGCATTTCTGAACTAGATGTCCTACAAATGAACAAATGATGGTGAGGGCAGCAGAGAATCAACCTACAGAGAACAGGAGATGTGAAAGTGAGCACTGTGACGGGGAACAGAGGATGACAGAAGCCTCAGTTTCTGTATCACCAGGTGGGACATGAGAACAGGCAAGACATTTGGGGTCTGGGCTGGGTGACAAAGAGACATACACTACTGTTTTCTCACTAAGGAACAAAATTTCCTAATCATTTGTCAGACTCTGCCTTTTGAAGCCAAAATTCATTACTGCATCAAAGTGAATGCCTTGCTGCTGACAGAATAAATGTCTCTATTTAGAATGTAAATGAGAAAAATGTATGAATTACAGGACACTTAAAGAATTGTGAGTGGCTGGGGGAAACGGAGTTCATCTTATTACCAAAAATGACTTTGACATAATTTGGTATTAAGTAATAGGCTTCGTTTCTGATTCTCTGATAATTTGAAATGCAGCAAAACGTTATTAGAAGTGTGTGTGGCGTTACAGATGAAGCACACACAGTTGGGGGGGGTGTGTGTGTGTGTGTGCGCGATGGGTTGGTTGGTTTGTCGGTCTGTTTGCAACCTATCTACCCCCCTCCCTGCCCCATTCCTACCCTCCATGAGGGAGGGCTGACATCAGCCTTGCTCAGCACTGTTCTGAGAGCTTGAGGACGCTGCCCTTTTCCAGAAGAGTGTGGGAGCCCTTTGGGGCACAGGAGCGGCATGTAACTAGAAGAAGTCAGGTACCTCCCATGTTCTCCCCATCTTCGGCCTGGAGGAGAAATGTGTTTGGGAAGAAACTGTGTTGCTGGGCAATTCTCAGAACCAGGCATCTGGATGGAGATGCAGTCTTGTCAAAAGCAAACCCAGGAAACATTTGCACAGATGTGGTTGACACAGGAGGTCATGATCTCATTTCATATGTCACTGTTTAATCTTAGCTGAGGTAATTACATACATATGGCCAGCTAAACATGAAGTCAACAGGAAGGTATCCAGCTACATGTGGTACTACAAGTAAATCAGATTTAACTGCAACAGCCAGCCGCTGAGGATATTAGGTGAATATCGAATGTTTCCTGGCAAAAGGTATCTTGAAAAAAAAAAAGAAAAAAAAAGTTTACATTTATTCATTCTTTGCTTGTCTTTGTGGGCTGGTATCAATAGGGATCAAAAGCATGTTAGTGTCTTGTAATGTTCAAGTAGTAATCAATATAGAATTTAGAGTTACTTATTTGTATATGCATTTCAAAACATGACAGAGTGAAACCTCTCTCTCCTGGAGAAGGTTTAACATATTGCTTAAACTGTCTGTAGTACTGCATTGATGTTGGCCAGTCACGGATAATACACAGACGAGTGTGTGGATGTTCTTTTCTGCTCAGAACAGTACAATAATGTCCCTGATGCTTTGCTTTTCGCTGTGTTGACCTTAACTACTTACTTTTTTTCCAGAGGGTCTCACCTTCTGACTGACTGCACCATTATCCTGTTTCCATGTGAGTGTTTTAATAGTGGCTCATATCCACTGCATTACTGCTACACTTTTGGTATTATTGCTTCTGGGGACTTAGTTGCTTGGAAAGCCCATGGGGTGTGATCTGGGGTGGGTTTTTTTGCACAACACTGCCTTTGCAGCAGGCAGAAAAGCCCCTCGGCTTGTTCCAAGCTTGGCAGCAGTTTCCTGGCCAGCCAGGAACTGACACCACGACCTCTCTTAATTTCCCAACCTTAAACCAACAGGATCGGCTCTCTCCTGGTTCGGCACACTGTTATATCACTGTGAGCAGGGATCTTATTATTTTTCTTCCCATGTGTAGTAAACTGAAATTGAACTCCAGTGTGGTGTCCAAAGTCAGATTTGAACAGGCCCCCTAAGCTTCATTGCTGCTGTGTTTTTGTTTTGTTTTGTTTTTTTACCCAGGCTACAAGCAGGGACCTGCACGATCAACTTCTGTGAAGTTTTTTCTCTGAGTGAGTGCTTATGTTTTTTAGGTCCTGACCCGCTGGTCCATGAGAAGACCCACACCCACTCCCACCAAATCCCCCTTGGGCTTCCCAGCCAGACTCCAGGGAGGCTCATTTGCGGGATTAGAGTCAGCGCCAGCGCGGGCTCGAGGTAAGTGCCCTCCCTCACGTTCACGCGTGCTCTTGGAAATTGAGATTTCAGACAAGCGAGTGAAGACGTACTTCAGTTTTATTGTTGTTTAGGCATGGATAGAAACATTAATTCTTTTGCGCTCTCGGTTCTTGAAACGTGCCTATAGTGAACTTGGAGCAGTGAAAAACCCAGCTCCTAGGACTGGCAATTTAAAGTGCATAGGAGATCTAGCAGAATCCCAACAGGCGAGGAGCAGTTGTCATTCCTTTTTTTTTTGTAGCCGTGGAAGTTGAAGGACTTGTCTTCTCCTCTCCCTCGTATTCCCCAGACAGTGGTATGAAAATTTTCAGCCCTTCCCTATGCTCTCCCCCATGATCTTTGGAGGTTTCTTCTCTGTATTTCAGAACTATTTGTAGTGTCATAAACAAGGACAGGTGATGTTTGCACACTCCTCACAGGACTCTGTTACAACTTTTCCTGTTTAGAGTCACACCCACTGTGGGTTTTTGTTTGTTTTTTTAAAAACGTGTATCACTTGGCAGTGTTCTCGCACCAAAAGAAAAAGATATATATTTGTATATAAAGTAACTTTTTGTGTGTTCACGTTTTATTTTTGGAAAAAAGGTGTTTAAAAATTTTAGAATTTTTTTAACAAAATTCTAAAAGGAAAAAAAAATCACAATATTTACAGAGATAACAGAATGGCTTAGCCATGCAAAACAAATTACTTTGGTTTTTTTTTCCCCCCATTTTACTTTGGTTTAAATATTGACCAAGATTATAATTTTTTTTTTCATCTTTTTGCCAAATAAACCAGTAACAAATCAAAGTTTAGAGGCATAGAACAGGATTTCCCTCTAATATTTTATACAGCATAGAGTTTATAGGACATCTTATGTATTTAATCCATGCCAATGCACTACAGGAAGCTTTTATTAAGACATCAGTCACTACTGCCCAGACATTTAACATTTTACAAATTTACAAGTAACAGTGTTTTCTTCCCCCTAAATAATGCAAAAGTGGCAAAATACATTTCCTATCGTCCATCTGTTTCTTTATTTATTTATTTTTGCCTATCAATCTATAAAAACCTACTTTTTCCCTGGATATCTGTAAATGGAAACCTGATGTTCTGCTTACTCTACTGTTCCTTTCCATCAAAACTGCCTGTTACTTTCTTCCAGAAACCAACCTTCTGCATAAGATGAAACTTCTTTCCCTTACATACAACTTTCTATTGGCCATTTGCCCTAAAACATTTTATCAGTACCATTCTAAAAATTCCCTCAAGCCTAAAACATGTTTATAAAGTTACAAACTTGAATGTAACTAAAGATACATAGACATTTCATTGTTACAATTATATGTACTGTTCGATAAATTAGGTACCAGTTAAAAACACTAAAATTATCTCAAGGTGCATTCAATATCTGTAGCATAGTTAACAAAAACACACAAAAAATATATATATATATTCTATTTTTGTGGGGAAAAAAAAATGCAGCTCTGATGTGACCACTTTTTAAAAAAAGTTTCCAATTCTGACTGGTATCTTTTTGAAATGAAGAAAAGGTACAGTACTTTAAGGCAGCGGATAACATAAAGGAATCAAAATTAACCCAGAATTCCAGTTCCTTATCCTAATTCTAACATGAAAGACGATTGATAACATATCAATAAAATGTGTGTCTTGCTCTAGAAGAAAAGGATTTCTAGCCACTGTCTGTACGTAGGCTAGGAATTTTTTTTTTTCATTCTGTTCCTTGCTCAATACCCAGACTTCTTTGTGGAAACTCTTTATTCCCTTTCTGGCTGTTGAGCTTTGCATGTTTTTTTAAATGTTCACTTTTATCAACAATTTCATTTATTCTTGTCACAGCTGTCACCCTTCCTCTTTACCGTGCTTTCAGAGAATGAAAAAGGAGTTTGACATTTTCCTTTAAGACAATCTTACACTCTAGGTACTTGCTACAAAGCAGAGGCTTCACTGATAACAACCAGAATTAGATACGTACCTGCTCAAAGGGTGTCATAAAAACAATTGAAATAAAACCATTACACTATACATCAGATTAACAGCAACTCCCAGAACAAAGCCTTACAGTGTATAAAAATAGCTACGTAAAAAATTTACATAAAGGCAAACAAAAAGAAATCTTCAGTGCAGACATTTACAAAAAAATATTTCGAACAGAACACGACATGGTGACCTATTATCATGGCTGTTGCCAAAATTAGTTTGTGGGTTTTGTGGTTTTTTTTAGCTTGAGATAATTATGTCTAAAATCCTTTGAAAACTTGGTAGTATGATCTGTTTAATACTTGAACCATGAATAGCTGTCACTTCTTTGTATATGTTTAAATACAATCCACGTTCATGCTTCAATTGGTCTATATGTAGTCTCTGAAAATATGAAAGATAAAGCCAGTTAAACATTTTAAAATCTATTAGTCAACGTAACCATTCAGTATCTACCCTTCAGATAAATAGCTACAGGAATAGTACTTTCTTCTGCTGTTCCGTGATGAGAACACTTTCATTCATGATAAGAACAGCTGTTGCAATATTGTTCCCAGTACATCTGCTAAGTTTATGTAGTAAGTAATGGATTTATGGATAAACTTTCCCTTATGTATACCTACTGATCTGAAGAAATAAAATAATTACTGTAAAAGACTGTGCTGAAGGCACATGATGTTATTTGAACTCCCAAGTTCTATAAACACCCTCAGCTAACTTCAGCTCCATCTAATCGCTTCACCATCTCAATGTTGCAGAAGGTACCAGATCCAGAAAAAAAAAACAACAAAACAAGCCCCAACCAAAACAATTACAGAACTTCCTGAAAGAATTGCAGTAGAAATGCTGGATATTTACACTGCCCTTTTTTCAAGATCCAGATTTATTTTCCACTTTAAAATCATTCATAGGGCATAATTTTTCGTATTCCCAATTTCCTCTTTCAAACTAGTAAAACACTGGTATTGCTAGCAAAGTGCATACAGCAATGCTCCATTTCTTTATATGCTATATAATCAATCTACCTAGTGAATACTGAGTATTTAGTGCAAAAGTAGTGCTTTGTACTTTAAAATTTCACACAATACTAGTAGACTGAAATTATTAATAGAGATGTCGTTACTTTAAAAAGAGCAGATGATGATTAACTCAGGGAACCTCCATATGGTTAGCTGGTTTCCACACTGCTGTGCTACCACAGGGTTAATTTAAAATAGCCTCAGTCCCTCAGAAGAATGGTCTAAACCACCTACTTCGGGTACCAAGGGGAGAGATGCAGCAGTGGTGTATTTCGATGTGAACAGCGGGTGGAGCTGTTGGTGCTTTCTAGTGCTCCTCTAACTCCTGACAGAACTTCTGCACCTACCTCAGCATTTGTGGAGAGTTTATTTTATACTGCTAGGGCAAACTTTCGAATCTGTTGCGTTGCTACTAACTTAATGAACGGTGTCTCTTTCCAGGATAAAATCGATAATAGTAAAGTATGTGAAATCTTGAGTCAAAGAAAGATTCTGTTGAAAGGAAAGTTTCATGTCTCTTGCAGTGATGATGAGTAAAGCTGACCAAAGATTTAGAAACTACTGCTTTCACTAAGGGAAGAAGATTCCTGTGAACATTTAAAGTCATAACTCAAAACCCTCTAAAACAATACCTAAACATACTCCTCATATATATACACACACACCCCCCCCCAGATACCACAGTGATATATTGAACAAATTTGTATTTTCATTTCCCCGAGTATGTAGATTAAAACAAAGCAAAGTACTAAGCTGCATCGAAATGACATGTTTCTTTAATATGTGCGTAGGCATGCATGAGTTCTTAATGGGCCAGGGGCTGAGTCTGTCTGTCCTAATACTACACCAGCCAAAAATCACTCCACTGCCTCACCTCTGGTAGGTGAGCAACAGACTCCAAGCTACCACTGTGGTGGCTAGAGAGAAATGGTAGACACTGAGATGTTAAATGCTGCAGTATGAAACACTTACCTGGAATGATGACTGACACTTTTTTTTTCTCTTAAGTTTCAGATTTATGATTGTTTTCTTCTAGTTTTTTGTTTTCTTCTATATTTCCAAGATCTTTGTCTACATGTTTTGACGCTGTCCTATAATGAAAAAATAAGGTCATTCTTGCATGCCTACGGCACTGCGTTCCATCTGCACATTAAGGACACTGTCTCCTTCCCTCCCAGTAAAACCGAAACCTGTTCTGAGCAGAGCAAAAGGCGTGCATATGTCTGTAAAGAGGCCAATAGCACCAGCTCCCCCACTGGTGCTGGTACCACAGGAAGCATTGCAGTAGGGCTGCATTATGTCTGTTTTACTTCCTGAGGCATGTGGAATTATTCTGAGCTCACAGACGTCTGGTAAGGGTAAACCATCGGTGTGGATCCATGCTTCTTGACAAATTAATGGCATAGCTTGTTTCAACAAACAATAGTTTGCTTGAATGCATACTAAAACGTTACAAGTGTGGCTAAGATATCTTGATCAACACCGTGATCTTTTGTGTACTTGTAGTAATTGTCTTTCAGAGCCCGTGACAAACAGAAGCTCTTTAAATATGAGGAAATTAATGAAAATTCTGGCAACACACAAAAAAAAAAAAATCCTACTCTGGCTATGATTGACAATCTTTGGATAAAGAAGAGATTGTGTAAACGTTTGGGGGGGGCGGGGGGAAAAAAGGTATGCCTCATTTAAAATAGCAGGTCTCCCTTAATGCAAGTAGTGGAGATGAATTAATGAGTTAAGTGCTTAGTTTAGCTTAGCACAATAAAACCACTAAGCCATTCATTTAATACGTGAGAAGCCTCAGTGTCTGCCAAGGTGAAAGATTCCTGCAGTGCTGAGATAACATTTTAAAGGCCGCAATTTTAAAAATGTAAATGGGCAAATGTGTTTGAGTGGGACAAAGTAAATCCCTTGTGTCAAAGGAGATTATCCTATACGCATTTTCTCTATGGATAATTTGTTTCCCCTACAGAAAAGTAACATCTGTTGTGACATATTCATGCATATGCTCACCCTTGCTTCAGGGTAAAGACCCACAGTGACACTGACTCGAAAAATACAATGAAGACACAGGTTAGCAAGATAGTGGGACATGTCACGCTGACACCATGCAGGTATGTATCTCCCAAAACCACCCATCTGATTTTTTTTTTTTGCTAGGGGAGTGCTTCTGTGCACATCCTCCATCTGAGCAAAGGCCGCTCGCAGTGGCCAAGCACTACCCATGCCCTGACTTGAAGGAGCCCTAGAGTGAACTGCGTTAAGAGAGTACAGTTTAGTCCCTGTCTCAGGAAGAGCTTCTGACAGGGTGGCAAACACACCAAACCCTCAGCAGCTCCTTTGGGAACACTGCTGAAATGCTGCTCTCCAGGCCGGGGAGCAGCATCCAAGGAGTGCCAGTGGGGTGTGGGGTTCTGGGCCAAAAGTCTCACAGATTACACTGAATGGGACTGTTATTTGGGGTTTGGAGTAGGTTATTTCCTGAGTGTGTATAGGTTTTAATGCTTCAGAGCTGTATTTGCCTTTTGCTATTGGCTGTACAGTGCCTATGCAATGTTTGCATGGCTGACAGGAAGGTGGCTGCTCTGAAAATCCAATTACTGCAAAGATCTGAACTCCTGTGAATCGCAGGCAAATTTAACTTTCAAAATATTGAGATAGTACCAGAAAGTAACTTGTTCTACAGTGGTAAATTTCTGTCGTGCAGTAACTTCCTACTTTCTTCTGGTATTCAAAACCTGAAGTGCGTGATGTGGCACAGAGGGGAAAGTATGTGAGATGCAGTCATGACTAAAATTCAGTCCTTTGGCAGAGATTGGCCTTCTGTGATCTTCATAACCTTTTGCAAATCTCTTTAATCTTAGTAAAAAAGAAACAACCCCCTCCCTCCCAATATATCCCTTAAAAAATAAAAAACAACATTTAAAAAAAAATATTAAGTGTTTGATTTAGGTACAGCACAGGATTTGGCTTGTCATATGGCTAATGATTCTTTCTTTGTAAACCAGTCTTACAAATGAAAGAGATGAAAAGCTGAGAGAATCTAGACTCAGGCAATTACCTGAGTAGAAACGAGTTGGAGGCGAGAAAGCAGTATCATGCATGTCTGCCCTCATGTAACCACTTGTGTCTGCTCTTGGAGACGAGAGAGTGGGCAGGATAGACTATTGGCATGGCTCGGTGCGATCCTTTTTTTGGCCTCTTATCAAGAGTTTTACAGAGCCCAAAGTAGTCTGAATCTCACATGACCTGACACTTAACAGCAGAGGGAACTGTAACTAGCACTACTGGTCCTTTGATTAGGTTAAAATTATTCACTGACTAAACCTGGGAGATTCTGCAATGCAATCAGATTTTGATTTTTAAAGTGTTCTATTTTAGCTTTGCATTCAGTGACACTGTTCCCCTCACTAAATATCATATCTATTTTCCTAAAGCCAAAATGGGTGAAAATGCGAGATTTAAAAGGCAGCACTCTTGACTTTGAAAGAGGCAGGCGATCCAGAACTCTTTCGGAGGATGGTATATACCGCTCGCTTGAAAAGAGAGCAGCAGCAGTTTTTCACGTCTGACAATCAGATGGATTTAGATTCTCAGTCCCCGAGACTGAAATCCAGCAGTTTAATTCTGGTGGTTTGGTGACCTTGCTGACCTTTTTTTTTGTTGTTTTTGTTGTTCCCCCAAATACTGGTTTCTAGGCAGATTCACCATCTCAGCACAAGCAATACTGCTGCCATTTTTAGCGCTATCTAAATAGTGTTGTTAAGAGGCAGAGGAGTAATTTTGCACTGAGTTGCAGCAGCGTGATCCATTGACAGTGCTCTGCCAACAGCAGAGGAATAGGCGACCCTGGCACAGCACCAATCCTCAGGGCTCGACAGACGTGGCCTGGGTTCGTTAACAGAGAAATGGCTCAAAACATGGTTTCTGTCACTTCCTGAGGTGACTTGAGGCACAGGACAAATGGTCCTTTGCCAGCTTAACATTTAACAACAGTTGTTCCTTACTTTTTTTGTGCATTAACTCCTGTCAGCTTGCTCTGTTTGCAACTCAGGAGTTACTTCCCGATGATATCTGAGCAGCTGGACAACACGGTCAGATGGATGGAATTATTTCCAGGGATTTATCAAAAAGGGCGAGACAGCTCACTTTGCCCAGGCCACTTTATGCACTTTAACACTATCTACAGCTCCACAGACAAAGCCCACACCTCAACATCTTCTAGCTCTTATTCTAAAGAATAAGAAGTTGATTGTAGGAACATGAGTTTAGTTATGTCTCCCGACTTTTTAATTCACTTGTAAACCATGCATCATTCCAAGCTCTTGTAAAATTATGACTCATATTTTACATTTATTGATCCTTGCTCTTCAGGGCAAGAATCTCAGAGAATCCTAATCAAAATCTCCCTGTAAGCAGAACAAAAATGAAGTTTTTAGTTTTCTTTGGAGTGTGTGTGTGTGTGTGCTGAGGAGCTGTTATTTTCATGGATTTTGTTTACTGCTCACAGAATTGTTATAATATAAGGACTGTTTACTATTTCAGTTGTTTTGCCTGCTGTAAATATAGACTGCATAGAGATGACCCAGAAATGGTTGTTAGGTTTTAATTCCTGATTTTCTTTTAATCTCAAGTCTAGACCTAACCCTCAACATTGTTTAAGGAAGAAAATCTGCAGTACTCTCTTGTCCTTGTTACCAAAGCTTGCAATAATGATGGTTGAGAATACACATCAGTGTAGCTCTGGGTGGTGAAGCAAGAGCCACAAATTTCATTAAAGCTGGCATTACTTCTGAAAGGTGTGTTATACACTCTGCTGCACTGTGGCAAAAGATTTTCCAGAAGCTAAGTCTTAGATGTCCAAATCTGGATTACCTGCAACCTCTTTCTATTTACCTCAGTCTGCCTTTCATTTCCTCCAGTTATTTTCAAACGTCCATCAGTAGGAAAAAAGGCAAAGATACGAGAAAACTATTCCAGTCACCAAGAAACGAGTGACCATTTTCTAGTTCGTGCCACTTTTATAGAAGATTCATGTCATGAACGGATACCTTCAGAGATGTTTGTAACTTTGTCTTTTCCCTGGAAGGGAAACAGTGTGAAAACCAATACAAATGCTGAGTCTTGTTCAAAACATACAGCAAGTTTCCTATTTATTTGGCTACCACGTTTGGATTCATATGCTTATTTCCTGCAAAGTCTCAAAAAAGCAGAATTGTTATTCCTCGAGTGTTCTGTTTCAGAGATACTATACGCATACATTCTTGATTACTGTGGCCTAAGAAGAATTTCAAGAGTTTGGTGTGCTCTGAGTATGAACAATCTTAAGACTGCTGCTCTGGTTCAATTTTCCCAGCTGAATTTTCCTTCACTGCATTTTTAAACTACTTAACCCTTGATCTAGCCTCCTGTGATTTGAGGTTTGTGAACCTCCTAACTCAAAGAGCAAGACTGGGACAAAAGTCCAATCTACATGCAAAAGTTCCATGCCTAGAGTACAGGGTGCATTATTTTTGTTCTAAATCTTTAATTTCTGCTGTACTCTCAGCTGTTTCTGGCAAGGTGAAAATGTCATACATGAAGGATTTACTGAAGAGTGTGTCCTAGAATCACACAATGGAGGTCTGACACAAACATTTTAGAAAGATTCTGAAGTGCTAGTTTATTTTCTGCTCATTGCAAATTAGTTAAAAATATCCTTTTTGGAAAAAGGAGGAATTTGTAGAAAACAAGTCTTTGGCCTTCTGCTCAGATGAAGGAGAAACATAGCATGCTGGGGTAGGTAGCCTCAACTCTTTATTCAAGAGGGGGCTGGTTGCAGGATGTGGAATACAGATGAGTCCCTGATTTATGGGATAATAGCTAGAGTGAAAAGAATATGTGGCAATAATCAGTTTTTGTATCAAGTGGAGCTGAGGCAGTGAATAACTATGCAAGTGATTTATTGTGAACATATTCCAAGGCTACAAGTATAATTCCTACTTAGTGTGGATGACAAGACAATAGAAGATTATACAAACCACAACAACAATAATGATAAAAAGTAATGTTTTTCTTGCCTCGGCAGACTTGGAAAGTTCTGTGCTGCTGCCTTCTCAGACTTTCCTTTGGCGTCACTTTAGGGATAGAGATTAGGTGAGTTACTGTTCAAGGGTGGGTTCAAAAAATAACTACTAATGGCCTGTATGGAGATTGTGGAGTTGTGATTAGACACAGGTTGTGTCTAAAGGTGTGAGGTGCTTTTTGCAAGGTCTGCTTTGATTTCTAGGCTATAATTCTTAATAAAAACTTCGTTGGAATAGGTACTGACACTGCTTGCTCTTGCAAGTATGGTGTGCAGAAAGCAGGGAGGATAAAAACAGATCAATTTAAATATATGCTGAGAACAGGAGACTGTCAGTGATGATGCATCATTTAAGGGTCTCAGAGGGCAGCAACCACATACCAAAATATGGAGACTATTATTTAACTACAAATAGATGTTTATTTTTTTCCCAGTGAACCTCTCTAACCAATTCTACCTCCATTTTTTACTTTAAGCTTGTAGAAGAGAAGCTGACATGAGGAAAAGTTGTCCATTTAGAATATGCTGCATTCTCTTCTGGGAGCTGAAAAAGTCATGTGCAGTCATAAACTCATCTTGGCAAAGGACATACTATACTCTACAATTTCTGTTAGCTCTCCCCACACTACATAATGATTCAAGAAAAAGATACTTCACCCTCTCTGCTCTCCTTATACCCAAACCACCTCTTCCAAAACAAATCCCCAAAACAGTGAACCACACTTTCATGATTCCATATTCAAAAGGAAAGACAAAAGAAAATTATTCTAGACATTTTTACAGTAGTGGCAATATGTGGGAGGAGGAGCTCAACATTATTACATTTTAATTTCTACCAAAAGAAGCATAAGCTTAAAAAAAAAAAAGTATTTTTTTCCTGTATAATATCTGAATGTGCTTGGGTAATTTATAGCAATGCTTTATTTGAAAAACTTCCAAAACCTGCTCAGTTAAGGCTGGAGTAAAATTCTTAAGTATTATCCAAAACAGAGTATTTTCAAGCAGATGGAGAATTCCTTGTTATACTTTCACATAAATGAAAACACATTTGTTGATGGTAAAATCCCACTGGTATATTTCAGATTTCATTTGATCTAATTTTAATGAAAGGTCACAGAAAGAACAAGTTCACCTTTAAGACTGCTTCTACACCTGTACCAATTTGTGCATGCTATGCATAACTACCTTAATCTTCCCTGTTAGGAAGCAGCTGTAAGGAACCCTTCAGAGACCAAGCCTGCCCTCAATTCTCTCTGGAGACAAATGTACAGGCATAAGGCAGAGAGACACAGCCATGTTGAAAAGGATGGAGACACATGATCACATTTTGATGTTATCCAGTTTATTTTCTAAAGTGAGCCTATGTGATAATAAAGAAACTTGAAAGCAAGCAGGCGTCACTGGCAGATCCTGTTCTATGCCTAAGATGGCCAAAACATTGATTTGGACGATAGCTTCTAGATGTTCAGCAACACAAGGTCTATCTTTACCAGTTTTACTTCAGAGATCTCAAAGTATGTATGAAAAATGAATTAAGGATCTCTTTTCTTCCTGAGATGGTTGAAACTTATTCTGTAATTCATACAGTTTTTAAAGCAAACAAGCTACCCATCTTCTAAATGAAGACCGTTTCTAGTAACAATAAAGCCACGCAGAGTAACTTCCCACAATTAAGTACCAGGTACGATATTTAAATATAAGAATCAGCACAGCCTTGGCCGTTAGGAAGGAGAACCTCATTACAGGTGATGATCTATGAAAAGTCTTGGAACTCCACCTCCAGGAGATGAATCCTGTTAAGCATTAGGACAAGCCCACTAGGGGCACCAAGCTTCCTTTCTCTATTAAATGCTGCATCTACTGTAATAACTCTTCCCAACTCAGACTAGTGGAATGCTGCAGGAAGGAGAACAGGTAAACATACATTTCTGCATATCATTATTCTTTTTGCAAGTTAGTATCAAGATTTTAATAAATCCTTACTTTGATTTCTTCACATAGAGCCAGTAGACAACACCTGCAATCAGAGCAACCAGCAGAAGACCGACTACAATCCCCACTATTAGCTTTGTCTGGTCATTAACCTTTTCGCTATTGTCATCTGAAGCAAAGAAGAAAAGTTAATTAGATGACCTATGATAAAGTAAAGCATATCTAAAGAAACAAGAAAAAGAGTCAGAAAATATCTACTTTTCTTTAAAAAAAAAAGTAGACATTGCTCTTAAAAACACATTTAAAGCTTCAAGAAAGTCACATTCTTAGTCAATCACAGCACCAGGTATTTCAAATCAAGTCTGGCTCTGAGGGTCTATGGAAATTGTTCAGTGACACTACATAGATCTGAAACTGAGATAATCAATAGAAAGGGTTATGGACATAAAAAGCCATACATACCATTTCTATCCTCTGGCTCATCATATTCTGGAATACTTACTAAAATAAAAAATGTTAAAATTAAATTAGAGACAAAATGTGCTATACTGGAACATAACCTTTAATTGCCTACTTAAAGCAGTAACATAAACACTGAAACTTAAAAGTGTTTGCCAAACAACAAGGTAATAAATCTTATCTTTAAGCAGAAGTCTTTTCCTTGTGACTATAATACATCCAATAAAAGAATCCTATTCAAAACCTGTAATATTAATGGCAGAAATATTTCTGACCAAATATCTCTGTGCTACCCTTTCACATACTGCAGCTTCTCACCTACCTTTCATCAAAGAAAAAATGACATTTGATTAAAGCCCAGTATGGCTGATTCCTGTTCTGAGTCATGTCATACCAGTAATAAATAAAGACTTCTGTCTTGTAAATAATGCATTATTTTGCAATATTTTGTATTATCATGTTGCAATATTATTTACTTCTGTAACCAATATATTGCATACATGAGATAGCCAAGAAAGTCATGAAGACTAAGTGACTTCGTCCAGAAAGCCATCAATGTACTAGTGAGGAGTGGGTTTACAATTGCTTGAATTAAGACAAAAAAAGAGTTAAACATCTTAGGATCAACATTACAATGCAGACCTACTCTTCACATGAGTGTGAAATGTGGCTATTTTACATGAAACTATAATAAAACAGTCTTTAGAAGACACTCACTAGCAGAGACATTCAGGGATGTCACAGTCCTTTCTAGCTCATTTTCTGCAATGCAAGTTAAAGTCACATTTTCCTCGGGAGCAATTACAATTTTACTGGAAAATTTTCCATTAACGTATTTGGTCTCCTCTGTCTGAAAAGGGAAAAAAAATGAAGATTAGTATGCTTGAAAAAAGCAAAGAATGGCATTACCAGTACCACACACTGAAAATGCCCAGAGGAAAATAACTTTCAACTACTATTTCAGTTTTCCACACAAAAGCAGGAGAAATAATGTTAGCAAGAAATAATATAATACTTGCAAGAAAACACTTTGGCCAAGACATCCAGTTTTACCTATGTTTTGTGAAGTGTGTGTTGTAAAACCACTGATAAAAAGGGTTTTTTGAGAACATTAAACGCATTTTGTATGTGGTCTTGTTTCATTCCGCTAATTAAAAAATATTCCAAGTGACAAAATTCTTAAAGAAACCCCCCCCAAACAAACTTCTAAGATCTTATTTCTTTTAATTTTGTCACTTTTCATTTTTATCTTTATAAGGAAAATGATCACTGTAAGTTTTTCACTTCCTAGCTTTCCAAGCTGCTTCCACACTAAGCGTTGTTTTGCCAAGCTGCAGGTATAGGTATTTAGTAGTACCTGCAGTAACAGTAATAGTGATGTGAAGTTGTTCCTTAACTTTGCTGTACATCATGCTTAGATTAATATAGAGTCTAAAGAAAATTATTTTCAATTATCTATAAGGCTTCAAGACAATTAGGGCCCTATGGCTTCAGTAACTGGACAAATTTTGACAGCTGTAGCAAAACTATATGGGTCTAACAAAATCAAGAGGAGCCCTGTGTGTCCAGTCCCTGACTGTTAATTTATTTTTCCTGCTAAGGGAAAATGTGGTAACGTTTTGCATGCAGTTTGGTAATCAATATGAAAATACTTCAATTTGCTCACTCTCCAGGTATTTTTCTGTCTGTAAACAGGTAGTCCTTACTTAACCCCCAGGACAACTGCACTATAGTTCTGTTTCCAGTGGGAAGCAACAAGTATAGCCATACAAAAACTACTACAGAAATCAGGATAAAAACTGCAAAGCCCATAAGGAAGTATATTGATGCTATTTTCTGACTTGTACACACTACATTTTGTTATGTTTCACCCAGTTAATGCCTACATCAAGTACCCACATTTGCTTTCCAGTGTAAGTTTTGTAGTTCCATCATTACTTGTAAATGCTTTATGCAATAGCAAAATCACCACATTGCTTAAATAAAATTACTAAGTACCTGCACTTAAAAATGTGTATTTAATTTGTAACTTTTTTACTTCCAGCTTTGGCTTGCAGCCAGTGGATGTTCTGTGCCTTCACCTGCCTCTGTTCAAAAGACCTTTATCATCAGAAATCGTCCACGTAAGCACCATGTACCTACAGCTTCCATTTAAGTTTCTCTCAGATAAATGAAATAGACTTAGTTTCTTCAATGTCACTACACCTAGAAAATGTTCCTTGATTTTAAATCGCACCTACTATGCACCATCTTTTGGTGAATAAAGTAATAAGAAAGATACTTGCTTTATTAATGATGCTTCCACTACCAGTAACCGTCCATTGCACTGCTGGCTTGGGGAAACCTTCCACGTGGCAGACAATTGTTTTAGACATTTTATTTGTGTTCGTTTTCTTTGTCATTTTGATTTGAGGTTTTCCTACAAGAACAATATTACAGTTAAGCATTTGAAAAGGACAATGAAGTTTGAAAAGGACAATTACTAATCAGAGCTATCTGCCCCCTTACCTTCCACAATAAGTTTAAGTGTCTTTCTTTTCTTTAACCCTTCAACCTCCTGTAGAGTAGTTTCACAGATGTAGTTTCCAGCATCTTGATACTGAAGACTTGAAAACGATGGACTTGTTTGCATTCTAGTATTGTCCTGATAAAGAGAGGAGTTAATCTCTGTGAATTCTAACTCGGAATACAGTAACCTCTAAATTAAATATGTGACTACTATCAACAGAATTTTTCACATGCTTTGGTAGATTACAGCCTTACTCTTGAAGCGTTCCCCCATTAATAACTACGTTTGAATAGCTGACAGCAACATAACAGCATGAAACGTGGAAACTACTGGGGGTTTACAAAAGCCACTTCTCTTCTTTTTGAACAACTTTGCTTTCAAACCAAGGGGACAGATGAGATCAGTATTTAGTTCTGAGCTTTTCTAGTAGGCTGGCCAAAATGACCAGTGCTACAAACTCTTTGAGACACAGACAGCTCTACTCTAGGCCAGGCTTATGAGATCAGCATATGCTACTGATCAACCATCAGGTATCATTATTTTTAGCTGCCAGCAGTACAGGTTTAATTTAAATGCACCATCTAGAACAGCTGACCTTTTCACCAGCCACTGAATGCCAGCTGCCAACATCCAGTTTCTTGGCCTTTTATTATGTTTATTGGAACCAAGACCAAGCTTGGCTCGGAGAAAAAAATTAGTTTATCCAAATTCCTCCAAACAGGCTTTCCTTCTTAGAGAGGCCTGACTCTCAAAGGGCCTTGTACAGACCATTTCCAAAAAGTGGTATTTGTGTTACAGTAGGATTTACTTCTCTTCATTTGAAAATTGAGTGGATAATTACAGTAACTGATTTTCAGTCATCCACTTGAGTCAGTAATTCTCATTTTAGCCATATGTGTAAGACCCATTTTAACAGCATTCTTTAAAAAGCCCCATGTACGACTTCCCTCCTACGAAAACACTGAAGCAGAAGCAGTAATATGAAGAGGTGAACGCTCGGACGAAGTGTGAAGTAGATGAATTACTGACCTTTATCCAAAACACAGTTGCATTTCTACTAGAAGAAATTGTGCATGACACAGGCAGGGCCTCTCCAATCTGTTTTGTTACTTCTCCACTAGGAGTAAGCTGCAAATCCAAATCTAAGATAGAAAGAACATTTGTCAAAAGTTAATCTCAGAAAGCCTGGGCCATTTCAAAGGCTTACCAAGGAAAGAAAATGTGACTAATTGCACTCATTAAATTCAAGATTTCATTTCTTCCATAAAATCTAAGTCAATTTTACAAGTAAGGGAGATGAGAGAATTATTCTAAAATAGGCATTGCAGAACATCCACGTTTTTGCTGTAATTACAGGCTAAAAGCAAAAGCAAAAACTCACTAATCACTAGACAAATGGATACAATTTTTTCACCTTGTACTGCAGAAAGAATGACAGAGGAGGTACAAGAAGCTGCAGGAGAACCTCACACAGCACCATGTCCATCTTGAAATGGGAAGCACAGACTGCTGAGAGGGTAGCTTGCTATGGGTCGGGCAGAAATGTATCTTCAGGGGAGGAACACGTGCAGGTGGAGACAGATTAACTTCAACAGTAAGTGTAGAGAAAAGGATAGGAGGACAAGGGGTAATTTTCTTGAAACTGGTAAAACGAGTTGGTTTTTATCCTCAGCATGTGGAGAGGATGAGGACAGTCAATACAGGGTGCGGGAGACACGATACTGACCAAAGGGGTAAGGAGTCCGAATTATAGGCTTGGGGACCACGCATGAGGCCCTTTGATTTATTTGTTTTCACTTGTAACTTAAAAAGCCATTTTTGTATATTACAGGGTCCAAGCTTTGCCTGACCTGTTTCGGCTCCAGGGAAATTGCAGTCAGTGACAGTCGTATTTGATAGGAGACAGGGTGAAAGCCAGTAACAGAAAGATCAGGAAACACTGCTCTAGATTTTTCTTAGTGTATGGATTTGACTGACTAGTGATTTCTTTTAAAAAAATAAATAAATTCCTACACTGAAAGAAAAAGCAGAGTTTGCCAAGCTAAACCTCTATATTGCTTCCCCTCTCACAGTAATTTTGCTTTTAAGCCAAACTGCCTGGTTGAATGACTATCACAGATGCACACACGCACACATACATGCTCTCAAATGGCAAGCACTTACGATTTCATCGTGAATATAGTACTTGCCGGAAAGGACTGCAAAACCACCTTTTGGCTTTTAAGCAGAGATTAGGAAAAAGCTTGAGGCAAAATCACAGTTCATAGAGGAAAGGGAAAACACAGTGAGCTTTCCTAAACAAAACAATGAACTTAGCTACTGGCTTCATTCGGTGGTTGCCCTGGGAACACCATTGTAATTAAAGGCAGAACTTGAGGGAACAACCAGAGTCCGTCCTGTACTAGTCTGCATTATTATCTGTGCTACTAGTCTAATGCCTAGCCCGAGAAGTCACAAGAACCGTACTTTGATCTCCACGTGAATAAAAGAAAGATCTTATCAAAGAGATAAAATCGCATTTTATTTCTGCATTCCTATGGGGATTTCTCCCCCTGCCTCCACAAAGTAGTAAATGCAACCAAACTAATAAGATTCTCCAGCTCTTACCATTGAAGAAAGAAGAAATTTAAAAAAGGGGAAAAAGACAAGAATCAACCAATAAGCATTTTTATATGGATTCAGATGGTGTATGGAATTTGTTTCTTCTTGCTCTGTTACTCTTGAGCACATACAAGGCAGAGGCGTGGTTGAATAAAAAAACTAGATTCTTTTTTTTTTCTTCAGGGTGACTTTCCTTCCATATCTGCTTAAACCTTTTGTTCTTTGAAGCAAGACAGCACCTCAAACCCAAGAGATTACTGAAGACCATACAGAAGGGATTCCTCTCACATACGCCACAGGAAGCAGAAACTCATTAAATTTTTGGCCTTCATCTCAGGCAAGACTGACACTGAGCCCAGAGTAATCCTTCAGCTGCATCTTCCTCCAGGGTAACAGGCCTGTTCCCCGGCTCCACCGCCCTTCCTTTTTTGTGGTATAACCAACTGCAATCCCTCTCACACCTCTTGGTTGCCACAGAAGTTCAGGAAAATTTACGGTGTGCGAGATGAAGTGCATAGCTCAGAGCAGTATTTGTAAGGTGATTTATGAGGCAAGTATAGAATTAAGCTACTGTTTAACATAGGATCCCCTCTAGGAACTCTACACAGAGCAATTTGATTTGGATTAATATTCTGCGAGTTTATCTCTAGGGTCCACAAAGAAGTGTGATGTAGATACTTTTACCTCTCAATTTACATGCTCCATTAGTAAATAATCTCTTCTTGGTACAGAAATATGAGGAGAAAATATTTCTTGCATACAGAAGACTGTCAAAATTAATCTTCCTTGCCATTGAAAGAACTCCGTTGCAAGAATTTTCCCTGCATTTCCTGTTTGGCTTTGAAATGTTCTTCACAAACAAACTTCTCATCAGGCACCATTTTCAATATATGCTTGCTCTTAATGTGGTCTCACTTGAAGTCCTGCATTGATTTCAGTGCTGCCTTTGCATACCAAGTAGCATAGGGAAGAGACGAGGAGTGCATTCTGCATGTATTACCAAGTCATGTGAGAGAGGTATGGAATTAATGTGGGGAAATCTGGAGCAAACATTTCCGTTTTGAAACTCTACTGCACATATAGAACAGGCTCGCAGAATTTAAAGGACGCCTCCGATGGAATACTATGCTACGACTGGGAAAACCATGCACAGCACTTGCCTGTAGTCTGAACTCCCCAAATACACTAGCAGTCAACCAGAAGCTTCTAGCATATTGAGAATAGATTTTTTTTTGCCATGAAATATTCAAAAGGTGATTCCCCTGTATTTTCAATGAGTCTGTAGCACGAGAAAAGACTATACAAAATACCTATGAAGAAACATGAATCCTAAATTTTTAAAACCTTTGATTTACTGTATGGTTCGAAAATCTAGTTCCCCAGAAAATACATTTCAGCAGAGAGGAAGCATCCCTAAGAGGAAGTTCCACAGCCCTACCCTATACTGGGTTTTATGTACAGAAACAATTACAGCAAGGGATAAAGAAAAGGGACCGTGAGCTGAAAAATTCACCTGCTTCTTCATTGCTGGGGGAAGGTTCACCTGTCCTCTACTGCTAGGTGCTCTCCTTACCTCACACAGGGTGTGCTTCTATAGCAGTTTAAGTGGTTGTAAACACATTTTGCCCCAGCCCCCCCGCATTTCCTTCCTAGCCTCTGCCAGTTTGGCTCATCTGAGTTTGGCAAACTCTATTCTGTTGCTCCCTCTGTTGAGGAATGAATCACGCCAACCACAAGCAATCAGTTCTCTGTGACTTTAAATCAGGACCTCACTGCACAGATCCTGCGCCTGCTCTGAGGGACAAAAACTCAGGTTGTCCAGTTTTTCCCCTTATGGGTCTATGGGTAAAGAACAGAGTTTTTTCCCCCTCTCACTTTGCTTTATAAATAAAGTATTTCCCTAATGTTATGGGTAACTAAGATGGTTTAATGTCACTTTTCAACTTCCTGTGAACCTCATAATTTACATTCATCGTGGGGAGAAAAAGGGCTTGGTATTCAGCCAGAATATTTTGCTGCAAAAAATATTTAAGGACTATAATGTGCTAATGTATTTTCATATCAGCAAGAAGCTTTCCATACCTAGACACTGAAAGGAACCAATGTAATTATAATGCTCAATAAAATCTGTTTGGGAAAAAACAACGCAGTTGAAATACAACAAATTACTATAAATAGTTCCACAGATTTAAATTAACATTATTATATTGTTTGGGGGGTTTTTTCAGTGAAAATGAAAAAAATACAAAGCACCAAGATGGGATGTGAGGAAACAAAAAGCCCTGACTCAGAATGAAGCCTTTTTCAGTATAACAGCATAGACAGGAATATTCATCTGTATGTTAAAAGGTAAGCAATAAAGCAAAAGAGGGAGAAAAAGTATTATTTGAAGGACAAAAAAAAAATCATGGGTGCATAAAAAAACATCTGAACATATAACACCAAAAACATGTAAGGACACTGTAAAGAGAAAGCACTAAGAATTACTGAGTTAATGCTGGAAAATTAATGTAGAGTGAAAAATTGAAAGACGAATGAGGATATTATAAAGCATGTATGAGTTTTAAGATTTTTTCAGAGAAGTTCCCCTCACAAGAAAACACACT
>NW_009727948.1:30614-35318 GCF_000703405.1 Apaloderma vittatum | reverse complement strand
TGCTTCAGACTAGCATAAGGCAAGACACTGAAGCAGCTTAATTATAAGGCATGATCTGAGCATTCAGACCACTGCACCTCACTTAAGGAAAGGCATTCTTGCAGATAAAGGTGGTTAAAAAACCGAAACAAAACAAAACAACCCCTAAGTGAAGCAGTAGGGTACTAGATTGTAACTGTAACTTCTGAGTAACCACACTAGCTGCCAATGCTGGAAAGACTTCTGTCAAGAAAATAAATGCTGCTCTCCTGCAGTAAAGCTCTTCTGACATGCAGACAAAAGAGCAGGGAAAGGAAAAGTGGCTTGTTTTAAATAACTTGGAGCTGTGGAAGCCATTCTTTAGAATAACTATTTATGGAAGTACAAGTAGACATGCAATCAAGTAAAATCAAAGAGTCAGTTATACCACAGCAAACTACCGGCGAGCTCCCTTTGACATTGGGCAGCAAGAGTAGTAGTACAGCTCTCCTCAGAACTTATGAACCCTGGCTCTTGACAAAGAGAGCAGATGACCTTATTAAATGCAAAATATTCATTAAATGGAATAGCATAATTATTCATGTGCAGATATATTCTGCATGCATTGCAGTTGGTTTCTCTTCCAAGAAGAAGAAAAAAATTCGAACCCAAGTATACAAACATGAACTTTTTTTCTGTGTAAACTGTAACTACTGTGGAAGCCTTTGAACTTCATCAACCATCACATCCCTCTGAATCCCTAAACTATTAAAGGTTTTCATGCTACTGGGAAGACTATAGACTGTCAATATTTTTAGCAGAAATGTACTACCATTGGCCTGCGTCTCATTTTGTGGCTTGTGATACTATAGAAAAGTTTGGAAGAGTTCCCGCTCTTGTCTTCTCACATGAAGAGATTAAAAGCAGCTATTGATAAAGCAACCATTGCTTCAATGGTTCAACCAGTTCAATGGCTGCTTTTAAAGTGCTGCTGATAAAAAAAGGTGAGTAAATACTCTAGTATTCAGCTAAAGAAACTTCACTGAGCTCTGCTGCTCTCATGATTCTGAGAAAACTGAAAAAAAGCAACTTCTCCTTTGTGAACCTAATACATTCTTTTGTAGTTTCTGTAAACTCCTTACATGCAAACCTCACTGAGATATGATGAGGGGATATTAGACTAATGTGCACTTGACTTTAAAGAATGACCTTCAGTGATACCACTGTGGGCCAGCCTGTGTGCTTGAGGACATTCTAAGGCACAGCTGGAGCAAAATAATTTGCCATGTACGTTTTTTGATGTGAGCAAAACATAGAATTTCACTGTATGTGATAGTGCAATAATACCATATGTTACACAAAGATTACATGAAGTGAATCTGCATCTAAGCCAGTCAATTGAGAAAGTTATGTTTTCAAACAGAAATAGAATTTCAAACAGAAATCAGAAAAAAATAAAAATTACCTGACACTACTTCAAACCAACTACATCATTCAGTTCTCCTTCAGGTTAAGTGGACTACCCGAGTAAATCAGAGAGAGACTATCCCAAAAGGTCCAAGAAAGGTTTGTATCCTAACTAGGAGTGGAAAATGCAATGACTTACAGTGTACAGTGATGGTGGTGGAGTCCATCATGCTTTTGTCAGTCAGAGAGCACTTGTATTCTCCTGTTGCATTTCGTCTCACATCTGTCATTATGTAAGTATCTGAGCTTCTTATACCTTCTGTTTCTCCCTGTGGACAAGAAAAAAAAAAATTTAGTGTATATGGGCCTGCTAAAAACATTAATTTTTGTTGACTATTTATTTTTTTAAGGATGGTGAAACATTCCAAAATATGTAGAGATATGGCATCATCATAGTTACCCACTAATAATAAAGTTTATTTCCTGCATGAGACCATAATTTTGAAAAACACCTACAATTAAGAGCTTACACTTTTAACTGAATGACTAACTTATTTTAGAGGGACATTATGATACAAAATCTGAAAGTTTAGTAGAAAACGAAATACTGAAATAGCCTACAAATAAGAATGTAGTAGAAATCACAACAGCAAAACAAATCACGTTTCTAAATCTGTATCTGAAACGATATATTCAGTTTATGAAAAATCATTAAATGAGGCGTACTGCATTACACATTCTTAAACAGCACAAGTCAACCTTGTTCATATGGAGCCTGTTACGCTACCTTATATATGTAGTTATCTACAGAAACGTGTTTTGAATTAGCCAGCAAGTGTTGATTTCTGGCTGTCCCATTCCCCAGTTTCCCCTAACGACAATTGACTTACATCAGCCTCGAGGTTAAGCACAGAATGAAACCCTAATTCATATCTCAGAATCCAGAACGAGATTTATGCAAAGAAGTCACCAGTTCCAGCTCTCTTTGAGAGAAAGGACTGGTATTGGGGAGACTGAAGGTAAGACAACCTCGAGTGTTCAGCTCACTCACTGAGATAGTGGAGCAAGGAGAGATGCCTCCCTGGCACATTGCGAGTGCCCAGGATGACTCGCTGAATCTAAATGCTGCTCTGAGATAAGAGGACTTCAGCTCCCAGTTTCCCTTGCTGCTCTTCAGCAAATTCAAACATGCTTAGGCTCCAAAGTAGACGAGGATTAAGTCCAACGGGTGCCATGCAGTTTTTGAAATACCTGACAGCATGCCACTGCTTGTGGCTTCTCTCAAGATCAGCTCTGCCCACTACTGCAGTAGGAACAGAAAAAGGGGTATGAAATAGGAGAGAGAAGCAGGACACAGGAAGCAGGACTAGGAACCTTAGAATATAAAGCCACATCTGTCTAGAGATTTCACTAATACTAAGAAGATTAAGGGTACCCAAGCCCTTGTTTTTCTCAATCTGCATCTTTTGCATTTGACAGATTTCTACATCCTCTCCTGTGCTGTCACACTTGCTCTTTTGTGTGTTGTTCCTCCAACAAACAATCACTTATTAATTAAAACAAATGGCACAAAGATTCATCTGCAGAAATCCAAAAAAAGCTGAATTAATTTCCTGTACTTTCACTACTGGATCTTATGCAAGATGCTAAACTGAGTCAAAACTGCTTCTTATCAAAATATCTGACGATGGAAAATGAAGCCTAGCAATTTTTAGTATGTCCAAATGTCATAAAACTCAGCATGGAGTGGAGGAAAGGAGAGGTTTTTTCCAAAATATTTTGCCAAATCAGGTGAGGCTTTCTCAGAATCTGACACAACAACTGATGTCTATCTTCAGTCTCATCAAATTCCTTCCTTCATTTGTTACAAAAACACGTATACAGTGACATGTAACAATATCTGTAGGAAGCAATGAATCAGAATATTTCACTACACGGTGACAGCGAGGCAGGACTTACTGGAATGTAAAACAGGAACTCCTGTGGAGGAGGGTTGCCATTTCCTGAGCACTTCAGAGTGATGTTATCGCCTTCTTTAATGGTACTACTTTGTGGCAGCACCTGAATAGTCACCTTCTCTGTCGGATCTGTGAAAATAATGTACACCTATAATAGCTTCTGCAAAAAAACCACACAGTAAAATGATGCATATGATATTCATGGCCAAAGAGTACACGATTTTATCATGGAGCATATGAAGGTGGAGATGACATGGGTAGAAAAGGAACTGACGTTAATCACTTTCTGTATTTTTGCCAGAGAAGCAAGTGCAAAGAATCCATATGATGTAAAATTCATTTTTCTTTACCAAAATACCTGTAACTGAAATGGCAATGATAACAACCATGTCATAAGCTTGAAAGAAAATAAAACCCCTGATCAGTATGAACAGTTTCATAGTGTGACTTAATTATGCAAGATTAACTTGTCCTGTTGAAGTTCACTGTTTGGAGGACTGCGGCAATCAGAAACACAAGTGAAGCTCTTAACGCCTTGCATTAGTACTATATAATAGACTTCTTGCATTAAGAAGGAAGAAATATAAACTAAGCAACTATGTTCAGCCTGTTCTATATGCTGATCACTACAGGCTTTCAGAAAGATGAATTTGGTGAACATAATAGGACCCTTAACATAGTCAATGGAATTGTAAATGTAACATACTTCTGTCATGTTCAGTGGAGTTGAACTATAACTTACATTTTACTTTGGTAATTTTTTAAGGCAAAGATGGAGAGTACTTTAATCGATGCTATTCTTTCGAAGTAGAAGCCTAGATGTAATTTTTCAAAAACAAAGTAAACCGAACAAAATTAAATATGGACAGATAACTCTCACTGTTTTAATTTCAACGAATAAATAAAAATCCACCAAAGATGCCAGTCTTGCATTAAGACACAGAACAGAGCACCTTATTAGACACTAAAAAAAAAACCCCTACACAGCAGAGAAACCCTTGCCTGACAACTGACTTTGTGTGTTTAGTGAAGTGTGTGCTCTACAGCCCTTCTGACCCTTAGGGCGTTCATCATGTCTCTCTGCTGCTATGGGATTTCTCAGTAATAAGAGCAGCCCTCCACTGTGGCCCCTCCATGACTGAGAGGCCTGACACAGCATCTCACTCCCCTCCATCGGCGGAGGGGCACCGGCCTTCAACAGGCCACATCCTCCCTCCTTCAGGTGCTCCCTTCCACACCCATACAGCCTCCAGCTTCAGAGCTGAAGCACAACTTTGCCTGCTTAGGAAAGTGAAGCTCAGCATCACTGCTGGTGTGAAATACAACAGGCATGATGCAGTAGCTGCTCAGGAATCACATACATGCCTCCAGGTGACAACTG
>NW_009727948.1:0-30584 GCF_000703405.1 Apaloderma vittatum | reverse complement strand
CGCTTGTATGGGGAGCAGTGTGGCCAGCAGGAGCAGGGATGTGACTCTGCCCCTGTGCTCAGCACTGGTGAGGCCTCCCCTCGAGCCCTGTGTGCGGGTCTGGGCCCCTCACTGCAAGAAAGACCTTGAGGGGCTGGAGCGGGTCCAGAGGAGAGCAATGAGGCTGGGGAAGGGACTGGAGGGAAAGTCCTGTGAGGAGAGGCTGAGGGAGTTGGGGGTGTTCTGTCTGGAGAAGGGGAGACTCAGGGGGGACCTTCTTGCTCTCTACAAGTGCCTGAAGGGAGCGTGCAGTCAGGTGGGGGTCGGGCTCTTCTCCCGGGCAACCAGTGACAGGATGAGAGGGCAGGGCCTGAAACTGCGTCAGGGGAGGTTTAGGTTGGATCTCAGGAAGCACTTCCTCAGGGAGAGGGTGCTCAGGCACTCGGATGCACTGCCCAGGGAAGGGCTGGAGTCACCGTCCCTGGAGGTGTTTAAGGAGAGGCTGGATGGGGCACTTAGTGCTGTGTTCTGGCCCATGTGGTGGTGTTGGGTCATAGGTTGGACTTGATGATCTCAGAGGTCTTTCCAGTCTCAACAATTCTGTGGTTCTGTGATTCTCTTGGCACCTGCTGGGCCAAAATCCCCACCCATTTCAGAGGTTGTCTGGTGAGCTAGCCTGCCTCCGAAACTTGTCTCTCCTTCTGTCTTGTCTCTCTTTCTGTCAAGTTTAAGTGAAGGTGACCAAACGTGAAAAAATTATCATAAAAGATGTCTAGATATACCCTGGAATCGCCTAGGCTTTGTCTCAAAAGAGGTGCATTGTAATGAGGAAGACTTTAGGACTTTCACTTGGAACATGTTTTCCCACAGAGTTGAAAAGAACTGGATTAAAAATGGACACAGTTAAACAAGAATGACATTCTTGCAAACCACCAGTCTTCCCTGTAGGAATATCTTCTATCTACTGCAGTCAACCAGGAGTAAATTTTTAATTTAATTCTCTAAGCTGGCAAAAAAAGTCTACCCAAGTAAACAGCAGAAGACTAATTAAATTGTTCTTTAAGGAGAAGTCACCCTTCTGAGGAAGACACAACCTGATGACAGGAAGACAGAGTGTCCAGTACAACACTGAGTACTACTTAGCATGAGTAATGTGCTCCACTGCATTCACTAATAAACAGGAGCAGTCTGGTGAAGGTGTATCTTGCCTCTCAGTGGCACATATCCTTGGCTTGCCCATTTTACCTTGTGCTTCTGTAAACCTGGGATCCTGCTTTCTGCAAGAGCAAAATTCTGGAAGCCAGCACAGAGAAAGGCAGTTTAATAAATGAATGCTGCTAGCCCACACCTTCCATGGTCACAACTGCATAATGTGAAGGAAAACACCAATACTGAAAACAACATGAGGTGTCTTTAATCTGTTATGTAAAGAAGTTTATCCATATCAAGACAGACACTTAACGATAGGGCATGACTGGAAGTCTGCTCTACAAGCACTATCTTTTTACACTGATTAACGCCAAGCAAAACCTAGCATAACTGGAGGCCAGATAATTTAGATGAGATACTATCAAACTGTCCAACTCCAAGAGCTGTCTTGTATTACTCATGTGACTTCCAGTAGCTTCCTTGCAGTAGCTGCAAACCAGAGCTGATAACTACTGCTAGCCAAGCTAAGTTATCTAGTTCCAGCTAGCAAACAACTAGGCAGGAGCTAATTCAATCTTCTTCTCATACTATGCTGGCTGCTTCCAGGACGTCAATTAGCTGTTAAACACTTGAGTACTAGTGACTGCACTAACCCAGAGCTAAAAAAACCAACAACCACCAAACAGTAAAACATTTCTTAGATCCTGACTGAATAGGTATATCTTTGAAATCTTGTGTAGTCATAGTTTTAAGCATGTTCTCCCCATTTCTTTATGATAAATGGGTAAGCTGCAAGGAATGAACAGCAAGTCTTCCATCTTTCTACTTGCTTCAGAGATGCAAAACACAATAGTTTTGACAGTCAATCTGAAAAAAATAGCTGAAAGTCTTCCACTTCTTAGAGTTGGAGTCTGCTTTTTTTTTAATCTGCATTTCATTTGACTCATTAAAAAAATCATATTTATTGAGCAAGAAACTAATTAGGATCACTGAACTAAATTAAAAAAGAAAAACAAATCAGACATGTCGTTATCATCAACTAATACCAGTCACGAAATTCATCTGTTGAAACTTTGGATGTCTATTCATAAAGAGTTTCACAAATTCATTTGGAGATGCATTTGAGCAGAGTAAGGAATTGAAGTAACTGCAAATGAAAATACTCAGAAAGGAAATTCGGTAACCCAATTCTAAAGCCAAAGTTTATACTCAAGGCTTCTTCAGTACGGATGGGTGTGCCTGCCTCCTACTGTTGACTAATTACCAGCACAATGATACTGCCCATCCCTGGAGAAAGAACAATCTTAATTACATTGTGTGTCAGTAGACCAGGATTAAAAAAGCCAGTCTAACAAACTATTAAATCTTTAGTGTGTGGTGCACATGATATCTGGCACAGTGATTATTCTGCCATGCTGTGCAGCCTTCTTTTTCCTTCACATTGGGTAATTCTTAATTGCAAGTGCACATAGCAGATGCACCACAGAAATCTGCAAGAGCCTCATTCTCAACAGATGAAGTAGCGTAATGCAGAAAAGCGGTCAGGAATTGAGGACAGCAAAGCATCTCTTGGCAATTAATGGCAACAAATGTTTTCTGGTCATTACACTTCTTGCCTTGACGTTCAGTATTCTACCATTAGAAAGAAAAGAATCACAGCTAAATCTGAAGGTAAGTAAGAATTACACAGACAGTGTAACCACACCTTCTTGCTACAAATCAGCTTTGAGGAAACCATCTTGATAGCCAAGTAGCAATTTTGTAAACTGTCTCTGATTTTCCTCTTACCCCCAAGGTAGACTTCGTACAGCAACAGATGCCTTTTTGTAACTTACAGTGAACATCGAAGACAACTGGTTCAGACTGTATTGTTTTCTGGCCAGATGGTCCATAGTACGTCACAACGCAAGAAAACTTGGCATTTGCATCTTCCTTTGTGGGCATGTACTGAAGAGATGATGTCATGGTGAAGAGTCCAGTTGTTTTGTCCACGATCTTTTGCAAATTTATGACCACAACTGAAAAGGAAATACTGTTTCAGCGTCACACAGACAGAATTTGCAAACCTTCTCCCTACATTTTCTTGCCTGCACTGTATTTGTTACCAGGCTGAAAACACGCAAGCAACATGACAAATTACCCAAGAGACTACAAACAGTTTTCTTCTAGTATTGCCACTGACATATACCGGGAACGTTTTATCAACAACACACTCCTAACATATTGTATATTTTAAATCAAATCAAAACAAAAAGTACTTGCAAACTGGTTGGGGTTTTTTTTATACAAATCTCAGCTTATTTTGTAAGCCAAAAAGAAGGCCTCAAAAATGCTGGCACAAACAATTTTTAGTATCATATTTATAACTTTATTTTCTAAGTGTTCTCTGTTTTATGGGAAGTAAAATATTCTGGTCTGATTGGCCTGTCAAAATCAAAGCTGAAAGGGAGGGAAAAAAAGATGTTCTCCTGAAATATCCCAGAAAATAAATATCTATATAACAAGATGATGACCTATATGGTCCAAATCACAACAGTGGACAGGTATGAAATTGAGACAGTTAATACCTTATGAGAAGTTGGAAATTAGATACAGGTTTCTCCTAGCTACATAGCTTAAGAATAGCTTTGCAATACCATTAACAAGGGCAACCATCCTCCCCACGATGTGGTTTTAAAGCTGGAAGTGAAAGAGAGAGATGATACAGCACAGCCTGTGTGCTCTGAAAGGCCCTGAGTTTCACCTTTCCATATGAGTAATTTTCCTCAAAGGAACAATACATCAGGCTAAAGTAGAGCAACTCTCATAAACACAGTTCTTCATGCACACACCCATGTGTTGATTCAGGGACACTGGCCATTATTGAAACGTACCATCTTCCACGGGCTGCAAAACTCTCCCATTTTTGTACCATGTAACATTGCCTTCGGGATAACTATCTCTTGCAACACACTCCCCGAGCTGCAAAATAGACAGGAATTATGTCACTGTTTTCCTCTATTATGTTTTAAAATAATTCTATTTTTGCTTATGCTGCTTTGGGTAAACATTTCCAGAAAGTTCTCACGCTTAACCCCAACCATTTTTCTGAAATATGACCAAAGCCCATCAGTGAGGCTTAGGTACAGTTTGGAAGAGGGTTCACTGGTGGGTCTAAGATCAGAATGGTTGCTGTTTGCAGAATCGGGCAGGGCTAATACAGTAGCAGTGAGGGAACTGCTCTGCGCTCCCAGGTGTGGACCCAGGCACATGCACCCCCCGCTGAGACTCCATCCATCACCTCTCTCTGCCTTGACTGTAAAGGGGCTTCAAGGCAGCTGTCAGGCACGTAACACTGAGGGAGAACACTGCTCTTACCATTTGTAGCTTCTCTGTTTCTAAGAAGCGTGCTTGATATAAGATTTCTGGTTGAGAGGGTGCTTCTAAAACATAAATAGGATAAAAGCACTGGTGAAGAGAGCACAAACAGCTGTTTGAAAAACAAAAAGTTATTGAAAGATACATGGACTTTGAGACTAAACAGAACAACTTGGTCTGGTATAGTCTTACCTACATTTTGCCATTAGCAGAAGAAAAAGTGAGATATTTCTACATCTATTTTAGCAAATGGATTGAAAAAAAACCCAAACAAAGCATCACCTTAAAATGTGTCATGCCTTTCATAATAAATTCCATGAATTCTGACAATAAAACTTTAGCCAAGCAGACTAACACAGCACCTGGGAGGAAAGAACCTGACCTATCCGATTTATGTGACCCACATGCCGGAGAAGGAACCAGTGGTACAGAAACTACAGCAACAGAAAAGCAGCTTTACTATGGATATTACTGTAGCTGAGCTGTCACATTAGAAAAGAACAAATTCAACCTGATTTGTTTTCTAACGCTTATTTTTCCTAACTGGGATTGTTATACTTGAGAAGTTCAGATGATAGAGATATGTGTAATTACTTTAACTGATTCTGAGTTAGTTATGACTCTCTTAAAAAAATAAACTTTTCCTTCAGTGCCAATATGTCTTCTTATTTACTTTTATTATGGTAGATGGACCCCTCAGCTTGCTGAAGTGGAGGATCTCTCAGTGTTTTCATCATAAAAAGACTACTTTCTAGAGACTATATAACTTGTCTGTTAAAATAGTTTGGCCTGAAGCCTAGAATGCAAATTTTTATCTCCAAAAGAGACAGTTTTCCCCACAATTTTAAGAGGGGAAAAAAAAAATAAATCAATGTTTACACAGTCAAAGAAAGCCTCTATACCCTAGCTATACTGCTTAAGTAAGCATACATATCATATACGTTTACAGACCAAAACATCCTTAACCATGCCAGCTGCCAGCTTACAGAACTTTCTTCTCAAATCAACCTCCCTATGAAACATCTTTTCTATGTCAGGATTCCCAGCCCAGAGTGAAATTCACTCTGTCTTGCCAAAGTCTCGACATGCTGATGAAGTTAATAACATGCAGGTGTAGTACTCCTGCCATCACTGAGATAGCAAGCTTACGTGTTTCCACAATAATCCATTTGCTCTGTGCGTGAGTGCATGCATGTGTCCGTGTGCGTGTCTGTGTGCATGCAAATGCACCGATATTCTTTGCTTGGAAGACTATGCCAGGATGGAACAGGAACAGCTCAAAAGGGAGATGAAAAGCAATAAAAGAAGGCATTCATGTGACACTTTCAAACAACTTTGCTTGTGGCAAAAAAATGAAACCCAAACAAAAGAGTAAAAGCTATACACCAAAACCATCACAATTTTTTCAAAGGGCTAAGAAAAAGAATAAAAGTGCATGTTTATTTCTTTTTTGTTAGTTTTAAAGGAAAAAAGTTAACCTATTTTCTGTAAGGACCTGTCAGGGACAAAACATTTTCATGTCAGTTCAAGCAAATTAGCTTTTACAAGACTGTTAACAGGCCTTCTGCTTCAGATTTTCAGGCCCCAGAAACAGGCATAGTTGGCTGCCTGTCACAGCCAACAGCTGATTAAACCACAACGCTGTCCTGCACTGTGGCTTTCCTTCCTTTCACCTCACATCTCCCCCATGCCTGGTTTGAGAAGAGTCTGTGCTTTAGATCCACCTCTGCACTCTGCAATGCTCATACCGAGGGAAGGAGAAGACCTCCTTCTCTGTGGCTCTCCCTGTGTTCTTTTTTGAGGGCTCTGGTGACTGAGCAGATGCTCCAGTTGAGAGGCCACCACCTGCTCTCTCAGAGCAGCCTCTGAAAGGAAACACCTGCTGCCAAATCCCCATAGCTGCAGCACAACCACTAAGGTAATTCACTATAAAAGACTTTTTCTGGCATTTACCAGCTCAGCATCTGAAGCGAGAAGAAATTTTAAACTTGGCAGCAGCAAAGCCCACTTTGGTGGGGTTGCAACTTCAGCACATGGCTTATCTCTTCTACTTGCCAGAGTACTTTGCAACTCCGCATAGGTCCTGTAACAGGGGGGAAAGAGCTCACTGCCTGCAAAAGCCAAGCATCAGCGTTGCAAAACAGCAGCTGAAGTCTGACGGACTGCTCTGCTTGGGAAACTTTAGCCATTTACTTCCAGAAAAAAGATGGTGACAGGATCCATCTGGAAAGCTGGTAGTGCTTCTTCGAGTGACACCAGCAAGTGGTACCTGTGCAATGAGCCATTTCGGCTGGTTGGTTCTGAGTTCATCAGGTAGCACAGCTGAGAACGTCACCACTTCTGGGATACGGCTGAGTTTCAGACACACAAGTTTTTCACAGAATCATAGAACAATTCAGGTTGGAAAAGACCCTTGGGATCATCGAGTCCAACCACTGACCCTACACTACAAGTTCACCCCTAAACCATATCACCCAACACCACATCTAAACGACACTTGAACACATCCAGGGATGGCGACTCCCTAGGCAGTCTATTCCCTGCCACCTCCCTAGGCAGTCTATTCCAGTTTATGGAATTCCAGTTTTGGTTTATGAGTCTTTGTACCACTGCAGCTTTGCTCTGTATCTGTGGTTCAAGGAGTTAGAAACTCCACTGGTTAAATAAATGAAGCTTGAAGGCTACTATTTTATCTTTAATAATTAGACCAAGCAAGCAATGATAAAAAAATGAAACCTCAAAAACCAGACTCAAAGAAGTTAAATGTAAAGAAATGTCAAGCAAACTCTAAAATTGTGAACTCAAACCAAATTACTGTAAAGGTAATTTTTTTTTACAGTGCCAAGTCAGCCATATTACACATGTGGCATCCTCTATTCTTACCTTCCTTGGCAAACAGCAGCTTTCTCCAGTAGTATTAATGCATACAATAAAATATACAGGCTACGCTCTGTGACTGAGTTAGCATTGTGTTAATATTTAGTACAGTAGACAGTAATTCAAGCAGTTAGCATTTTGTTTCATCATATACCACTGTCTCATCTACATATTTACTGCTGTGCAATAAGTAAACATGATAATTCTTTATCATTTCCTTCGAAGCACTGCATTTACCATGTGTGCTCTGAGCACACTCCTCCCTGTTGTCATTAATTCAATTGTTCTTCCAGTCAGACTGAAAGTGAAGCAAGAGAAAGGAATTACTGTTCACTCCTAATCTAGCTTCAGACTCATTTACACCACTGTCAAACTTCTATCTAGACACTACCAACAACTCTCTGACACCTTCCTCCTGAGAGAAGAGTAAGGGTGCCCTTCCAAAACATGAATTCATGTTTTTCAAGCAGAAGAGGGACCTGTTTGAAACTGCCTGTCCCTGCAAGCAACACGCTTCCCACAAGAGACTTACTTTGACTGTGTAAATCTGCATCTGAAGAGCAACAAAGGCCAAAAAAAGTCATATAAACACATGGAGCTGAGGAAGATACCCACTGCAGTCACAGGGCAGCATTTACAAACACTAACCTGAGCCTCAGCGGACCTGTGCCCCTAAAAAGGAGTGAGGGGTGCCTCCGCAAGCCGAGCCAGGGCTTGAGGGATTACGTGTCTGCTCTGATTAGATGTCCATGCTCTCGTGAGAGGTCAGCACCAGACTGTGCCTCAGAGCGCTGGGGTTCGCACTGCGGATCAGCCTTGCGATCAGTTCATAGCAGTATCAAACGCTAATAAACTTCGCTGTGCTCCGAAACAGACCTGCAGGCTGGGCTTCTAGCAGGGATCAAAATGAGCATCTGGGGCTAAGCAGCTTGTTTTGCAGCCTGTCGCTTGCTCACTCACGGTTCATACCGCTGCATATGAGCTGCTCGGAGCTGGTTTAAACCCCTGCACTGATCTAATCCTGCAGGCTGCACACGGTTAATGCTTCCCTCCTGCAGAAAAATTCACTCGGAGGACAAATGGAAAATAATCAGTGCTAATTTTACGTTTTTCATTTCCAAGGCCAAATGACATCACATAAGTGAGTCATTATCAAAGCCTAAAATTCTCTTTGAGCCAGCACTTATCATGAATAAACTGCAAGTGCAGGCAGTCCTGTTACGTAAATGCCACCAGTAGATTACATTTTTGAAAGCTACAGAAATTTGCTAGTCTTAGCAATTTACTCAGCCAAACTTACTTTCTTGGCTTTAATCTTTCCCTTAAACAAAAGTTTATGTAATTTACAATTCAGTTGCTGATGAATGTTAATGGTAGTAACAACTTGATTTACTTACTGAAGACTTTGACTATCGTTGGCTCTTCAGAAACATCATCTTCTGTAACCAGCATACATACAAATCTCTTTTCATCACTGATTCTTGCATTCTTGATGGATAACGTATAGTTTTCTGAAAGGCTCAACCTGTCTTTGTAGTCTGGTACATCATCATACTGTACATTTTTTTTTGTTGATGATCTGAAGGCAATAAATACTGGAGATCCATTTGGCATTTCCTATAATACAAGGATAAACACCTCTTTGCATAAACACTCATTTAGAAGTTCCTGAAGACATGCAATTGGTACAAACCCTTAATTTAAAAAAATCTGAAAACTACATCAGATGGCTTTTTTCTGATTAATTTCTGCTGTACAAATGAGAAAATCAGTGTAATACAAGAGCTAGTTTAAGACTGCCATGGTACATTCTGAGGATATCATCAGTAGAAATAATTTCACTCCTTTGACTCAATCTCAGTATAACATAGGGCTCTCTCTGACAAAGGTTGGTGCTTCTGGCACCACCTGCCTCTGTGGGTATGAGAAAGTATTTAAAATAAAAGCATTCGTGAGCTAGGCTCAAAAGCTTCTGCTTTCTTTTTTTCCATGATTGTTTTACATATTCATATTGTTTGTCTGGGATATTCAGACTTCATTCCAAATGCAGGATTTAATCAGGCATAACTGCCTATTTTATTCTAAATTAGTTTTCCGCTTTTTTTTTCGTCCCTTGTTTTTAAAGGACCCAAGAGCTTGTAGCATGGGAATATACATACAATCAAATATTTATGCATCTCAGGATAATCTGCAAAATATCACTTTCCAGATAACCTCTTTACATTAAGTATGCAGCTGCCATCCTAAGAACGGATACGAAGTTGACAGCCTTGCACAAATCTACCATATCAAGAATTTATTTTTATGAGAGACAAACTTGCAGGATGAGTTCTGCAGGATTTTACCCCCTCCACATACATACACACAGCAAGAACAGACCGTGCCTGCCTTTAAATAAAGCGAGGTGAAAGGCTTCCTCCATCTTTACGTGCAGTATTGTGCTGGGGGCTGCAAGACGCTCTCATTCCCTTTTATCCCTTGCACCTTGCGGCACTGATGCGAGTAGCATTCCCAGCACAATGCCTCAGCTTGACTGCAGAGCCCATAAAAGCATGACGATGTTGTGACAAGACACGAGTGTCAAAGCCCAGCAGGGACCAGGGGGCAACAGCTAATATGAAGTTTAAATTCCCTTATAGTCTTTTTCCCTCTACCACTTCTAACTCTTATTCTTGGGTTACTCTGTATGTCTGTCACATAGGAAAGGAAGTTTTGCCGTGGCTTAATACATGCAAAGCTGGCTGCCAAATGCAAATGAGCTCTTAACTCCATGACCGCGCACAGGTAGATGCTGAAGGGAGCAACACCTGCTCCTGCCACGGTGCAAGTCTCCCAGCGCCCCTGGGCTCCCAACAGCATCCAAATCGCTACTCCCAAGGCAGCAGAGCAGAAAACAGAGCTCCTCCTTCTCTCAGTGAAATAATTACCTGACCAAAAAAAAAAAAAAGCTAAACCAAACCCTCCCCATGCTAAAAACACTAAAAACAGTGATGCCATGCTGGGAGCTTTCCTGGGAGAATGGGTATTGCTTTCACTTGGTTGTGTGGGCTGTGTCAACAATTTCATACAATAGGAATTGGACAGGCTTTTCTGCACATTAGGTTTCGTGTCCCTTTCCATTTAGAAGCTGTAACGTCTCCATTTGCTGCTTGGTACTTGTATCAGATGAGCAATCCAAATGCACTGGAAAGACATAACGTATTTCTTTTTCTCAAAATAGCCTTAACATCTTCATAGAGACAGATCTCTTCCCAAGAAAAGCCAGCAGACCACAAAAGCACATTGCAGAATGAATGTTTGCCATCTTCTGAATGCTTATATGAAACAGTTTCATTGTCTCTTTTAGGTAAACAGCCTCCGAAGACTTCTGACTTCATTTTCCAGGACATGTTCGTGGAGCAGGAACGCTTGAGTGAATGAGGGCTGCAAAAACTCCAAACTTCCATGTCCAAGACAAGGAACCATGGGGAATTAAGAAATACCTCCCTTTAAAATAGGCAGGTGGATGCCATTTAAAAAGAGAGAGAACTATATAATTTTCAATCCACTATCAGAGTAAACATCACCTGTTATTGACAGTAACATTTTCATTTGAGCACGAGGAAGGATTTAGATGAATTTTACAATAGCAGGAAAACTACTTGTTGTGACGTCAGTCTGAGAAGCAAAAGGGGGTTGATATCCTGGCAGTTTCTTCCACATATGCTTCCAGGTTTCATTTTATTTCAATACACTTACACTGGGTGTGGAACCCAGACAGTGATCACATACAAGAGAAGCACATCCTGCTGCATTCCTACTGCAGGGTGACCAAGACAACCCAGAGAGCACTGGTATTTTTACCTCTGTTCTCCATGCACCAGAAATGGCAGGGTGAAACCACCAGCAACTCTACTAAGGTCAGCTTTGCCCTATTCTTTGCTGCGCATCAAACATGCATGAATGACTGTTGAGGGACTGTCAGATCAACGAGACCCAGGGACAGCACCTTCCCAGAGATGAAACCTGCCCTGCTTCAGGCAGCCTGCTTCAAAAGGATTCAAATGCACGACGACGGCTCTGTCAAACGACTGAGCCACAACTGGGTAACATGCCAGATCTCTAATACAGGTTGGCAGAGAACTCCCGAATAATTATTTCTCTTGAACAATGAGATTAATTCCTCAAACCTCTAATCTATGCTTGGCAGAAATTATGCAAGTTGGAATCTTGAAGCCTTACAAACACAAGAATGAATGTCTCTGCTCCTGAGGCAGGAATCCTATCGACTGGAGTCCTGTAATCACACACAAAATCCACACTTCTACGCATGTAAAGGTGCACGATACTTCTAACGAATGTAAAGGTGAACGATACTTACATATTTCCATTTTCCAAACATAAGACCATCTGGTACTTCTAGACGACAAGGCATAGTAATAGTATCTCCATATACTGCGTTTACTGTGTACAATCCCAGAGCTAGGGGAGAAACAGAAAGAGAGGAAACAATGTTAAGTATTTTCTTGAAATCTCATATGCTAGGCTAAAGTTTCATTCACAAACAAAAGCAGAGCCACATCCTTTGTAAGTAAGTATTTTTCCAGCATGTAGGATTTATCTCTGAACCTCTGACAAAGCAGGACTCCTGTCACTAAATTCGTTTACTTAAATATCATGACCTTTTTTGGACCCATGTTTCCTGCTGCCATCAGTGGGAGCCAAATGGATTTTCAAACACCCACTCAACTGGATGAATATGTACCTTACAATCAGTATTCCACAGCTATTGTCTCAAACTTAAAATGGAAAATCCCTAAACCTTTATGTTTTTTCATTTGAAATCCAGCCACTTCTGCCTGGAGAGGTTATGTTGTAACTCAGTATTGAATGAAGAGGCCAGTGGACAAAAGGTATTCTGACTGCTGCACTACATAAAAACTTAGAAAGGAAAGAAAAGAGTGTTATTTAAGTGCTGGGTTCCCTTAAACGTGGGAAACAAACTAGTCTGCACATTTAGATTTTTGAAAAATGAAGTTAAATATTTCTATGAATTATTTAAGATCAGCTCTCCTGGAAACCTCAGCAAAATGTCATTGTGCTAATGCATACAAATTTACAGAATAAAACCGACCCACTTATTTTTGTTCAAAACACATGAATTAAACAAAAACAAGAGACCCTAAAGTGATGAAATGTTAAAAATTAAGGAAGTTTAAATGGGAAGACATTACGACTTTGTGCATTTGCTATAATGCAGCTTTGCTTTGCTCCTGTTTTCAGTACTTTCCCCTGCTCTTGGTGATGCTCGCTGCTCCAGAGGGAGGTTTTGCTTTTAGTGCTTGCATGGTGTCACGGAGCAAGAACACTGGCAGCTTGCTCTCACCCACGTGCTGTGGCTTTGGCCCTGGTCTTCTGCTCAGAGACTCGGGATCTTGCCCCTTTGCTCCCTCCTTCATTTGCAACCGGAGCTACAAAATCAAAAGCTTGCTGCGGAAGAAACCTCATTTAAGAGAGAGTAGCAGGATACTTGTGATGTAGTCAGGGCCGCAGAAACATCCAGGCTTCCCAAGAACTCATTTTTCCAGAGATTCAGCCCTTCTTGCTAAATCTGGAAGAAGCAAAACTATTCCCATGCACCCCAAAAGACCAGAGCCACAGACCGCTTACCTCTTCCTGATTACTGAGGCAGCCACTGAGATGACCTGGCAATTCTCTTGCTTTTTGCACATGTGCACTCTATAAGGAGGTCTTCCCAAGGGATTTTTTTCTCTTTAAACAAAATCAAGTATTTTCGAAGAGTGAAACACTGAATTCCCTGCCTACAATTTAAATTAGAAAGACTCCAGAGCATTTTCCTCAGGTAAGGACTTCAGAGCTCACCGTTCACACTTGCTCATATTTGCCATTTGTAACACAGTGACAATCAGGCTGTGATTTGTGCTATGTTTGGTACTGCAGAAAGAAAGAGTATTCCAAAATCTTGCCTTAGAGCGGCTTACAACCTAGAAGGCATAGCAAGGTAAGGCAGAGAAGCAGGCAAGGAGACTGGAGCTCAGTGGGCTACAGGAACACAGGAGACAACAGGCACCACTATCGCACAAACCTTAAACTTTCTTTCCCTCGCACCATTCCTTTTCAACTGAACAACTGCTAACCTTCTGATTCTGTTATATAATTAGTCACAAACATACTTTGGGTACATCATTCACACTACAAAGGCTGTTTACGAAGACCAGCTGTTTTGTAAACGACAATAGCAGTTGGGCCACTAGATGGTGCTGAGTAAGTGCAATCTCAAAAAAAGAAACACAAATCTTTGTGAACAAATCGGCTAACTTCAATTTTATGGCAATAGGATCAATGTTTTATGAAATCAAACTATAAGTCAAAGTAAAATTCAAAGCTGAAACAAACTTTTCCTTTGGCCCTCTCTTACACTCAGCTTTATTCTGATCTCCAGAAGGACAACACTACTTCAGCTTTGCAAGCTGAATCCCAATTTTCCTTTCTGCTAGAGCAAGAAAAAACAGTCCTTTTTGCTTCCTTTCTCCTATGGGTGCATAGGACTTACAAATATATATTCAATCAGTAAGCTAGTTAGTACCCATTCAAATTCCAGTCAAGTGTCCTTTAGTAATTAAAAATTCTTCAATGGTATTTTGCATCACATGGAGAAACAGAAACTGCTCACCCTGCCAGGAGATATTCCTTGTCATTAGGTGAAAACAAAATGACTCTGTGGGATTTGTAATGTTTTTCTCCCCTAGACACCAGATTAACCCCCGTAAGTTGCTACGGTAACAAGTATACACTCCTAAAGACTTGACAAACAGCCTCACCAGTGTGAATGAAACTGTTTCTGGAAAGGATTTACATTTATAGCATTTGGAGAGGTCATTAATGAATGGCCTGATAAAGAGAAAGACCGGCATCTGATTTCAGAACTCCCTCATCTGAAAGGCGTTCATTAAGATGAACACCACCTTTCAAAAAAAAAAAAAAGAAAAAAGCATACCTTAAAAAAAACCATGTCTTGACATAAATTCTTCCTAAATTAAAATCATACCGTTTTCCAGGAATTTTTTAACACAGAACTGAAAAGACACAGGCTTTACTTTAAATATAGAGGAACGGTCCTTACAAGAATACAAGAGGTTCTGCTGCAAAAGTTTCTCCTCCCACTTCGGCAGCAACAAATCTAGGACATTGAAGGAGCACAAACTAGCTGAGTAACTGCAAACTTTCACTGCAGGAACTGCAGTAATCTCCTCAAAATGGCTTTGCAAACCTATAAATTTAAGAAACAAACAAACACCTCAACAAATCTGGAAATTCCCCCCTCTGTTGCTATTAGATATATTTGTAAATAGTGGGTATGAAGAAGAAAACAGAAGAAAATGACTACATGACAGCCCTTACCTTCAGTTATCACTGAGGGCCCTTTATATAGTTTTTAGCTCATTCTAAGAATCAGAAAATGAAAGCAGGATCTCCAAATAATGTAATGCTCCATGCTCAAATATAACACAGAGTCAATGCCAAGGCCCTTGTATCTCATTAACTGGGCACTAACACAAGTGTAGGCAATAAACCTACAAGAAGTCAGCAGACATCACACTCTGTACTCCCTGCCTTGCTGTATTTCTGAGACACATTTCTGTAGATAATTAAGAGCTCGGCTAGCTCCCCTGCATGATTTTCTGACGTTGCCTTCTAAAACTGAGAAAGTGCTGCTAAAAAAACAACACTCATTAAGAGGCAGGATCTTGTCCTATGTAGGCTGAGAGAAACTCTACTTGAACCAGCTATAAATTACAGCTATATACCAGGTAAATCCAGCCACATTTCCTCCCATGTCTTCACATACAGGTTTGAGAAGGCTGAGGTTTAACTCACTTCCCCTTCTTCGATCCAGTGCTGAAGAAACTCTGAGCCAGGTGAAACCTTTTCACGTAGGTTGAGACCCAGGGAAGAAATCAGCAGCATCAGGAGGTATGACAAGTCAGAGAAAGATCCCAGCAGGACACTGCTAAATTGATGTGGCATTTGCTGTTGATGCTTTTAATTACAGTATTTTCCATGTCCCTATGGTAGACTTAGCTGGCATCCTTCCTTGACCCCCTCTCTGCGTTTCATACAGAAAGAACCAAACAGTTCCCATATATTTGGGTGACAAAACCAAAAATCTGGCTTAAAATCAGAGGCTTAAAGGCAGAGGAGGTGCTGTTGTTATTTTAGATCATCACCAAGACTATACGAATGCAGGTCATAATTGAGACTTATTATCATTTTTAAATCAACAGGATCATATAAGAAGGTGAGTACTTGAAAATCAGCAAGCTGTTGTTTCTCAAGGAAATAAGAAACACTGTAGGAAGCGTGTGGAAAGCAGCCATGACATCCACCTTTACCTTTTATACGAAATACTGAATGTTTTTCTTACCGCAAAACACCCTTTTTAAGTGCTTAAGGGTAACGTTTTCTGTGACAAATCTAAACCAGAACAAGGGCTGATCAAATACCCTTTAGATGCAAAATCCAGAGGAGACTATGAACCTGTATCTGAAAACTATGACTAGCAGAGGTACTGTCCGAAACTCACCTTCACCCACCTGCTCGGCTGCCTCACCCCCAGCATAGATTATTTCCAGTTACTAAAGCAATGGGGAACTGGGTAGCTGAACCTCCCTCAATACCCTGGCACCCACTGATTTAAACGATGTTTTACCTCTAAAAGATGTCCTGTACATTCCTTCTGCACTTGATTTTTTTACTGCTTCTGGCTTGGCAGATTCAGCAGTGATGCTTTCTCTTACATTTTCTAGACCCAAGGAGCAAGGTCTCATTACCAGGCAACAGCAGGACACATTGGCTGCTACGTTGCAGCAATCAGCAGCAGGGAGCACGGGAGGTCAGTTAGCAGCTTCTAGAATGGAAGTGTCCAAACCCAAGAGCTATTACGTCCATTTAGCACCTACTTTGGAAACTGTAGTGAAGTACTTTGAAAATTCTAAATTTGGATTAGCACTCCAAATCTTTACTTGAGGTTTTGGCCTTCCCATTTTATTGCCAGATTGCCTAGATTAGCTTGTACTTAGTATACTGTGGGAGGTTAAAAAGCTTTGCCTTCTGAAATAAATATTTTATTAATTTGCTTGATATCATCTCCGAAGGAGGATTTTGCTTTCTGCCTTCCTTAAAGGGATTTCAGCTATGCAGGCAGACACATAGGTCTTCTCGAGCATCAATTTAGGTAACAGACTAAATTATTTCCTTTAGAAAACATCAATTATTTTACAGAAACAGTAATTATATGTTCTCAAAATCAGGAAGTCACCTTTTGGAAACTCAATCATTTATGCTGGAAAAGCCCCTTAAGGTCATTAACTCCCACCAAAAATCCAACACTGCCAAGTCCACCACTAAAGCATGTCCCTAAGTGCCACATCTACACAACTTTTAAATACCTCCAGGGGTAGTGACTCAATCACTTTCCTGGGCAGCCTGTTCCCAGGGGTCATGCTTGATAACCTCTTCATTGAAGAAATCTTTCCTAACACTCAGTCCTAACCTCCCTTGGCACAACCTGAGGCTGTTTCCCAACATCCACCTCACTACAACTTCCTTTTAGCAGTAAGGTCTCCTCTTAGTTTCATGTTCTCCAGACTTAACAACTTCAGTTTCCTCAGTCACTCCTCATCGCACTTGTTTTCTAGACCTTTCACCAGCTTCACTGCTCTTCTTTGGTCATGCTTTTATTAACAGTATTTTTTTTTTAAGACAGTATATGCATGATATATGATACAAATGACAGCTGGGTGTTGTACAAGGCAAAATGGATTAGAAAAAAACTCCCTAGATTTAAATGAGACAAGACTTGACAGCAAGTACTTACTGTCCCAACTGTGGATACTGATAATGCCTTAAAGTGTATTTTAACACTGAAAAGTATTTTCTATTTAATTAAAAGCACTATTTAGAGAAAAAAAGAGAGTTCACAGAATCACACATTGATTGAGATTAGAAGGGATGTCTGGAGGTCATCTGGTCCAACCCCCTGCTCAAGCAGGGCAACCTACAGCCAGTTGTCCAGGACCACATCCAGATGGCTTCTGAGTATCTCCACAGATGGAGACTCTACAACCTCTTCGGGCAACCTGTGCCAGTGTTCAGTCACCCTCACAGGAAACAAACGTTTCCTGATGTTCAGAGTTATAACCCCCATTTCAGTTTGTGCCCATCACATCCTGCCCTATTACTGGGCACCACCGCAAAGAGCCTGGCTCCATCTTCTTTGTACCCTCCGTTCAGCTATTTGTACACGTTGATGAGATCCCCTTTGACCCTTCTTTTCTCTGGGCTCAACAGTCCCAGCTCTCTCAGACTTTCTTTATAGGAGAGATGCTCCATGTCCATCATCTTCATGGCCCTTTGCTGCACTCTCTCTAGTATGTTCATGTCTCTGGTGCACAGAACAGCCCAGAACTAGATACACAATACCAGATGTGGCCTCAACAGCAATGAAGAAAGGGAAAGGATTATCTCACTCAGACTGCTGGCAAGACTTTGCTTAATGAAGCCCAGCATACCACCAGCCTTCTTTGCTCCAAGGGCACATTACAGGCTGACATTCACTTTGGTGTCCAACAGGACTTCCAGGACTTTTTCTGCAAGTTGCCTCCCAGCTTGTTGGCCACCTTCCATGCTGCATGGAAGTTGGACTTCTCATACAGGACTCAACTTTTAACTATTTTTACTCCCCAGCAAAAAGTAACTTGTCCTCTAAGACACTTAGTAAACTTTGAAGACACTCACAACACTGATCACGGGAGCAGAGAAAAAAAATAGAGCAAACATGTCATGGGTCTCATGTTCCCTTACCTAGGCCTGACAAAGTCAGCTGAAAGAATGGCAAGTCTTTCATGGACATAATGGGACTTCAACTATCTTTTTTTTACCAAGCCACAACAGCCTGGGAGCCAAACATGTTCAGTCTTGATTTTGCAGACCTCTGCAACAGGGGCCCAGGTGTCATTCTCTCAACAAGCTTGTCCTTGTGATGCAGCTAGCTTTCCTGAAAACAAGCCTCTTCACACAAGCTACAACAGGCACTCTTACATGCAGTTTCCACAGATGTGCCCTTGGTGATTAATCTTCTGACATTGCACAGAAAACACAAGATACACTTCAGGATGTCAGAAGACTGGTTTAAAGCAAGCGAATAAAAAAGAGGCTTGTCTTGTTGAAATTCATATGTATAACAGCCCCCATTCCAGTTTGGTGGTTACGATCACTCCTTGTTTCACATTCTGAGCATCGAAATAGGGAAGGAGGGCAAACATTTCCAAGAAAATTCAAACACTGATTATCTTCATCACATAAATAAGCCAATGAAAGTGGGTATTTGTGGATATGTTACCTGATACAGGTTATATAAAGAATACATTGTTTCTTATCTCTACCTGTTTAAACAGTGAAATAAACCCACACATCGGTGACTAGATCTTATAAAGGACTATTAGTTACAAAAGAATCATCAATATTATTAAAGAGGGAAACTAGCTGCATTTAAACATATCCAACAGTATCTAATGTAACATACACTTGCAAAACAACATAACAGAACTTGCTGTAGAGTTTCTTAAACTTTATCAGAGCATTCCTTCAGTGAGTTTTAAATGTTGAATAATATTAGAGAGCAGGCAATTTTAACACCAAAGGAAAGAAGAAACCCTTAATCATCTTGTAAGCACTGATACAATGGACAGCAATTACCCCTTGGAATTGCCACTGCTAAATTGAGCTTTTTGAAGATGTGAAGTCACCGAATAGGAATACACATTCAGGATTGGGTGGTTTTTTTATGGAAGACCCAACCTAAAACATGGTTGACATGCCGAGTTCTCTTCTGAGAAGCTAGCCAAAGAAATGCCTACTTAAGTCCAAAAGACACGAGGAGCCAAACCCGCACAACCAAGAGCATTTATGTGCTTAACGCTGATTTTGGCAAGTACTCAGGCCAGGTTGGGAGATAGGGCTTGGCACCCTGCAACATCAAGGCATCAGGTGGTACACATCAGGAAACAGGTGAAATACTAAAGGAAAAACATCAAAATTGAGAAATTCTCTTTCCTATAAACACAATTAATATGCTCCTACTCTTTTCAAATTCCATACAAATCAAATGTTTTCCTTATCAGTTCAAAGAAACCAGCTAAAATTAGAAACTAGCTGAGATAACCTGTCCCATCTGACCAAGCCTGCATGTGCCCTATCATCTTATCAATAAAGAAATCCTCAGCCCTCTCCTCCATCTCTGGTCAAGAAGATAGAGTAGAGAACATGCTTCTCACTGGTGCTTTTCTTTATAGTTCAGTGAGTCATGCACTGCACGGGATGAACAGTTTTCCTAGACAAGCACACAGCCTGACTTTCTATGTGATTCTAAGTGTGAGCTCGAGCCTGGAGCCTCCATGAGTTTTTAGGTCCCAAATCCCATGAAGCATTTTAACCACAGTTTTCAAAGTCCTACAACCTAGTCAAATAAAAGTCTAGGTGCTGCATGCCTGCTCACAGACCAGACTACTCAACTGTTGTTTATTTCAGTGAGGGTTATTCCTGCTCTAAGATTGCAAAACATTCAGCTTTTTCAGTATTTTGGTGACTTTTTTCTCCGCTTCCCACACCAAAATAACAGTTTTCACACTTGGTAGGCTCCCTTCATGTAATCTTTGCTTGTAGCTTGGTTTGGAGAGAATTTAACACGAGCTTTTGAAAATATTGAGGAAAATTTCAATCTGTAAGGTGGAAGCCTTAGAAAGTTCCATCCTTCCAAGAGCAAATGGTTTGTAGTAGATGCTACAGCACGTAGTTTACAGAAGTGATCATCACTGTAAGCTTTACCCTGAGCATTTCTCTGAACATCTTCTATTATCCTTGCTGCTAAAGCAGAACACTGGAGAAAGTACAGAAGAAAAGCTTCTTCACTCTGAACGCACTAAAACGTTTAGATTGCATCTAAATAACGATGACTAATAACCCTTTGTCAGCTTAGGAACTTCAAATGTTATATATAAAGCAATAATCATGACAGTAATCATAATCATCAGAAGTTTCTAAGATTTTTGATAGGTATGCAAAAGAAATTTGTACATAATCATACTCGTTTAAAATTCAAAGTCCATCATTAAATGCATTATTGTTGTCACTTAAAATAAAACAGATACTGCTTTCCAAGTCAGCAAAGCTTTTCAAACTACATAAAAAAGCTGTTTCTAGCATTAGCTTCTGCAAAGCTTGAAACCAAATGATCAGTTCAAACATCAGTAAGTAACACAAAATGCATCTGCAAAATGAATTACTTGTGTCAGCACACCAACCTTCTTATCTTCCCACTTCACCCTCTGTTACAATGCCCAGATCCAAGAAGACAAACGAAAATTCTAAGACCAATAGCTCTGAAATAGGACCAGCAAAGCTTTGTTTCGCTTGGCAGTTGTAAGTGTATCTCTGCTTTTTAATCCATTCTCTCTTAAATCAGGAAGGCTCCAAAATCTACTAAAGAACTGGAAGGAAAACCTATGAATGCCACCAATGCCTTTGTACTACTGCACGAGCTTTGTTACAGCAAAATTTTCCTTTCAAAAGGAAAGTCCTAAGCTTCTTTCCACAAATCTCCACCCCAAAACATCACCTGTGATTTCAGTGGCCTTCTAATCACACTATTTTATGGAAATCCTAGGCTTTTGGCTCAGAATTACGTAACTTTATTTCTGGATTCAGTACTAATCCAAAACAAGTCAGATTTGTTATGCAGGACAATTTGTGGGTTTAAATGTTCAAGTTCTCTGACTAAATCTGCCAGGTTTAAAAACGGTACATATATAGTGGTGTTGCTGAAAGTATAAAAAAATGTAGTGTAATTCCAAGCAAATATTTACAAACAGATCTTAGGGAAAAAACATTTACCTACTTAAAAATGCTTGAATTAGTATAAGGCTAGCAGAGACAACATTTCCACAAGATCTAGGTGGGATCAGGTCAAAAGACACATCCAACATTGGCAAGTTGTGGTCAGCAGCAGAAAACTCAGCTGTGTTATCTTTCCCACAGTTGATGTTGCAACATAAAGGCTATGTTAATAAATTGCTTTGATGTAAATTTTTACAAAACATTGCTTAAGACAGCTCTAATTATCTAGTGGAAGAGATAATATGGCCAACATATCTTCTAATAAATACTTCTGTTCAAGATGTAGCCATGACTAAAGGAATTATTACTATTTTTTTTAACATATTGGAAAATCGAAATAATTTATTAAAATAGTTACCAACATATGGTGTGATTTTTTACAAATGGTCCACCACATCTGCCAGGGAAGTGAGTCGTAGCTTACCCAAGTTTGATGATACAAGCTATCTGCCCAGATATGAGCAGCAAATGTGGGAAAACAGTTTCTGAGTCAAAGCTGCAACAAGTTCCAACTTTAAAGGGTATACTTTTTCAACTTTAAAAGGTACTTCCCTAATAAAAGCAAAATGAGATAAACAAAGCTCAGTGAAAGTTCTCACTCTTTCTGATACTAGTCGCTGGCTGGTGCTGCAGTGTACTTCCGTTATGCTCCTCAGTTGCCCTTCCAAAGCACTCCTCCAAATGTTCTTTATCGTCTCATTATGCTAGTCAGCGACGTTGCTGTGTGTACAACAGCTTAAAAGGACTTAAGAGTTTCTATTAAGTCAAATAAAATCTGTAGCTCAGAAATAATTACCTTAAAATCTCCCATTATATTCTGCCATGAATCTTTTTCTTCCGTTTAAAAATAGTCAATAGATAGCATACTAGAAAAGCAGCTGGCTCTCCTGCTTTTTCATAACTCGATATTGACAGTGTGGTTCAATATACCCCATGGGCTAATAGTGCAGAAGAAACACATAATTTATACATAAAAGCTGAATAAAAGGCTAAACTATGTATGTTTTTCATATCAGAACTATGAGAGATTTTGTTTTGATACTCTAAGTAAGAGTGTATTGCCCTATCATCCTAGATTTTAAGTCGATATCAAGTTGGCAGTGCAACAAGGGAGACAACTTTCTGGAAAAGGTGACTAAACTCTTGCCGCTTGTACCCTTACCCCAGCAGTGAGAGGCCTCCAAAACGGGGCTGCAGTCATGGTGGTACCAGAGCAGAGATGGCAAAGGGGGCCCAAACCTTCTGGCTCCTTTCAAGGGGACCTGGGAGCAAATGGACTATTCCTCATACACTGAGACACCTGGGCTCCACAGCCATTAACTTTTTCCCACCAGCCTGCACAGGATTAAATTGACAAGAAGACGTGACTACAAAATTGCAAGGAGGTGGTCACTGCATCCCATTTGGTCCACCACTGTTTTTGGGAAGGTGGAATTGCAGCACTGTGGTAAGACCTCACGCTGATCACCATTTAACAAAAAAAATTGGTGCACCTGAGTCCCTGATCTAGGGTGCTCCTCTCCAACTATGGAAAACACAGAGAGGGGAAAAAAATGTTTTCTTTAACACATATTACGGTGCATATGTGCTAGTAAAGTATATGCTAGCTTGTCTATAGACAAGTATCCTTTGTAAGTACATCCCTTTAGATTTTGATATGTGAGGATCCCTAAGCAGGTAAGAGAACAAGGAGAAGATGGACCTTCCATATCCAGGTGTTTGAGGAGTTAGGCACTATCTAAGAAGCATATGCCTCATTGATCTGTGCTCCAACTTGTGTATCAAAACAAAGGAAAAATAGCTCAAGCAAACTCCTAGCTTTCAAAAAGCTGCCAACAAGCAGGATTTTCTTCCCACTGGCACTGGCCAGATGCAAGGACGCACACAAAGACTACAGCGTCGCAGGAAAGTCTGACGCCGAAATCTACCGACTCCCGGCAAAATACATGGAAGGCCTCTGTGGCAGCATTGCTAGACTCAACAGCAAAATAAAAGATACTTGGTTTTCCTCCCTTGCTTTCTGCGTCTTTTCTATCGCACTTAGTGAAAATTGTGTGGTTAACATACCTAAGGCTCGGCAGTACAACAACAGATAGTAATTATCCATACCTTCTACTACAAAGGTAATTTTTTTAAAAAAAATAATTAAATTTCTTGGTAAGTAAAACCAATTTATACTTTACAAAATATATACTTCCCAAAACATATATACATTTCTTACACTTTAAACATGGAGGAGTCTCAAGAGAAAAATCAAGGTATCAGAAAGAAAAGCAGAGGTTCATTCTTCAAAATATGAGCAAAAAAATATTAAGTAATATCACTGATCACATTACTTAAAACTAAACAAATGCAATTAAAAAAATAGGAAAAAACAAGGTCCCAAAAATATTCAGAAAAACTAATACAGTTAAATCAATGCCATCCCAGTCCTCCTTACAGGAAGAAGCACTTTTCTTCTGCCCATCTAGGATGCTTCCAAGCTGAAAATTAGTGCCTGAGAGTTTTCAATAATGTAATATTTTTTAGCTATGCTTGTTGTTCCTCTACTTCAGATCATGATTTGCTCTGTTAAGTATTCCTAAAACAAAGAAAAAGGCCAGATGTCTGCTACTGCGTATGTTCCAGATCTGCAAAACTTGCCCTCTCTGTTACCTGCACATTCACCTCGGCATTTGCTTACTCACACAAAACTATCTTAAGGTTCAGCTTCGCAGCTTCTGCCACAGGCTTGCTATCTGCTATCAGCATTCATTGCTCTGCAGCAAACGGGTTTTCCAGCAAAGAGAGAAGAATCTGTGGGGAGAAGGCATCATTTTTGCTTCTTTCTTTATCTCTTTATCTTTAATGCTCTGAAACATTTGCAGAAGCTCCAATTGTATTTCTGTAATAATCCCATACTCCCCAATAAGTAAGAAATAAAACATTTGGTGAAAGTAAGTTTGATAGGCAATTTGCAGAAGCGCACAATGCAGATTCCACTGACACTCTGTTGAGACAGGCACCCAAAATTGTGCATCCAATACTGTGCCTCCTACTTGCTCTTCACCAAGGCTGTGGGGTCCACAGCTAATTGACAGGCAGTGACTCTCTACTGCGGTCACACTTCCCAGAGCTGCTACTTGCTGGTTTTAGCAGTGTTTATTTCCAAAGAATCAGCTAGATTGCACCAAGAGAGTAAATTTTAAACTGTGACTGTAACATGTGTAACGTGTACAGAATATTATTTTCAGTGAATGAGCTTCATTTACATGTGCTGAAAACCATACGCTAAGCACGTCAAAAGAAAAAAATATCCTTACAAAACCCACAAGTTTAAAGGGCATAGGTGAAGGAGAGGTTTATCCTTCTGTAATACTGAGTGGGTGGAAAAAGCTGTACATGCTTTCAGCGGAAAATGCCCAGCCCTTCCAAATTAAGGAAGTCAATTGGTAAATGGAAAGCATCAACTTTATGTGCCATCAGGTGGCTCTGGTTGGATGGAGATCCCCCAGCTGATGATAGGCTTTTGGCTGCTCTGCCTTGTTTTCCAACTGCATTCCCTGCTGATAAGGGAGAGGACAAAGTGACGCAGATGAGATGAATGTAGCCTCCCCGAATCATCAACAGGTCTTTGTTACCTGGAGACAAGACCTATCATTTCACTGATCGCACAATAATATAGGTGTGAGTGGGGAAAAGCTCATTGAAAAGTAAAATGCTATAAATCCTTGTGATTTATGCTAAAATAAGCGACTGACAGCTCCTCTGAGGCTCTCTTTAGATTTAATGGGCTCCTCACAGACACAGCTTTTTAAATTTCACAGATGCCTGTAGCCAGCCCTAGTACTGGCAACTGTCTCCTGCTGTAGGAGGATGAGCTGAAACAGATGTGTACTTTCACCAGTGGGATAAATCAGCATCACCTTTGTCTCAAAGTTTAATCTTTGTGTGCCTTTCTTACCCAGTACGCTGAAAATTAGCAGGTATGTCAGCAGCACAAACTGCAAACTATATATAAAAAGGAGTTAACATTACACAGCCTGTTGTTCAACGGTGAAACACAGACACACGGATATGGAGATATATAAGGCTGGTATGTCTTCAGTGCCCATCATTTCTACTTGTGGATATTACTGACATGTGCGATGGTATGAAACGCTGCCAAATATCAGGGTCTGTTTCCACCTTGTACATATTTCCATATGCACATGCATATATAAGCTAGCATCTGATGTGCTATTACTTCTCCTCTTTGCATAAATTCTTTATTGTTTTACAGAAAAAAACAAACCAAAACAAAAAATCTCCACATTGCTTGAAGTAGTGCTGCATACAGAAAACAATACCGGAAAGGACCACACAACCGCAGCTCAAATTTGGTGGAAGGGCTCACAGTTTACAGTGATTTTCCAGTATAACATTAAAACACACAGGTATCATTCAGTTATTGAAAAAACTACTCTCAACTGACCTCTGGAGAAAACATGAAGGGTTAGAAAATGCAAAGTATGGTTTCTATTCAATTTTTAAATTAATATACAAGTTACTTTCTCGAATTTTAAACCATAGGCATTGCTTTCTGCAGATGTAGCGTTGCTATAAAGTTTAAAAGCAGCGGCACATGTAAGGCCTATCTGTAGTCCCCAACAGGGTAGCAAAGAGTTACTGCAGACAGAAGCAATACAGAACTTCAGTCTTTCTGATATTTATGCACATATTTATCTCCAAGAACAAATAGCTCCACAGCATAAGGACAAAGGCACAAAACATCAGCATTACTACTTCAGAACAGTTATGCTGACTAGGCTTCTCTCCCTATCATTATATATACTATGGTAGCTCCCTCAAAGTCCAGAACCCTACTTGTAAGGTAATAAAGAGGCAGGATCAACTGATTGCTCGGGGACCCAGCCGAGCCCTACTTTCAGTGGAACACTTCAGGACTCTCGCGGAGCCACTGTTGCTTCCAGAATATAATCCCTGCTCAGCAGGTCCCCCAACTCCAGGCACGCAGCACACACCTCTGCCACAAATAAAACCCGGTGCATGGTTTGCAGTAACAGAGAAACTTTGACTGCCCGGGTAATACACCATGCCACTCGTTTCAACATAGTCCTGAAAATCAGTATCAGAAATGATAGCAGCTGCACAGACTTGGAGACCTGTAATTTTAGATTTTGATGTGAATGGTTGAGGAAACAGCAATTCCTTCCAGGTAGTCTGCCTCGGTCAGATGCGTGGCTTCCAGTGCAGAGTGGCCACACTTACACTATCATGGAAAACATGCATCTTGGTATGAAAGTCAACCGCTTTCTCTACACACCTGTCAGAAACTCTTTGCAGAAAATTCAATTGTGCTTAGTGTTACAGTTTCTGCAGTGTATTATGCTACTGTAAACTGCACTAATGCCCAACTGCACTTTCAAGTACAGTCCAACGTGCAGTTTTGATGACATATTTGGGTCATAATTAGCGGTTTCCTCATTTAGGCACTGCTGCTGCCCATACTGCCACTTCTCCCTGAGCAGGAACACAGAAGATGGGTCTCCTGAGTTGTTATTTTGTGTCAGGAGTTTCTACCTGTACACTGCTAGTTACCTATCCATTTTTTGACAGTAACCATGTACTTGGAGCACCACCATTTTGCAACAACCGTCAAACACAAGGTGTTTGCTATGTAGGCCATATGCTGGCCAAGAACACGAATTACTGCAGCGCCAGGCTGAAGCAGATCGCCCACTGATGGGCAGAGCCTTTGCACACATCTTTATACCACAGCACCGCAAAGTAAACGAGAGGTACCTTCTTTCCTTCCTAAGAGTCATCTTGTGTTTTCTGCAGAGAAATAGCATTCACACAGGGCTCAGTGAGGGACTGCTTCAGCTTTTGGTAAGTTAAAAGCATCCCTGAGTCAGTTAGTCACAAACTGTCCTACTGGGCTGTGGCTCTCAAAGGCATCGCGCCCAAGGGGACTCCTGGAGCACCCGCTACCTACAGCACCTCCTAACCACTATGTATCTAGAGGTGAAGCATTGGAATGGGTTGCCAAAGGAGGTGGTGGAGTCACCATCCCTGGACGTGTTTAAAAAATGGTTGGACGTGGCTCTTCAGGAGATGGTTCAGTGTTACGGTGGTGCAGGGCTGTGGGTTGGACTTGATAATCTTAAAGGTGATTCTATGAATGTGACCATGCTGGGAATCTGGCAGAAAACACTTTATGAAAGGCCAAGAGACTCTCACAGATTTTTAAAGCCATCTCTTAGCATGAGGAGTGATGCTAGCATGGCTCAGTGGAGCAAAGGATCTGGCCCCCAAAGAAAAAAAAAATTGTTTTTCCATCTTCTGTGAGAAAGCAGAACATTTTAACACTTGCCAGCTTCTGTAAAAACATGCACTAATTAGCCCATAAATTAAAAAAAAAATGCTCCTATAGCTAATCATTCTGAAGAAATTCTGAAAACTAATTATTAGCTCTGGACTCCTTTTTCCTTTCTGAAGCCAGATGGTGCCCTTCCTGAAATACCAAGGCTAGAAAATTATTTATGTGAGCTTTGACCACGTCTGAACAGCTCAGGGAATGATGTATGTTTTCAATGCCCTGATAGTGACAACAAGCCTTTTTATTCCAAATTAATGGGAACCAAATGTCGCACGGTGAAGATAAAAGTGACTTTGCAAAGTTTTACTCTTTAGAAGTTGCCTTTTTTAAGAGACCATGGTCCTTGCAGAAATGTCAGTATCAGCTTGTCTGCCAGAGCAGAGGGATGCCACAGCAGCTGTGTGTGCTCACCAAACGTGTGGCATGGGTTATATGTGAATGGCAGGAATCAGTGGTATTTGGGATAATGTATCCAATTTAAGGTTGGTCTTAACTGGGTCTTGCAGAAACAAAAACACACCCTCACACAACAACAAATAACCACGCAAAAAAATCCCAAATCAACCCCACTACATAAACAAACAAATGAAATCCGAGAGTAACCTAAGCCACCCTCCAGCAAGCACAGCTGCCTTTTAGCTTCTCACAAGCACAAATCAGCTTTAGGCTGATTTTTCTTTTTTATATGTCCTTTCTTAAATGCATCTGATACACAGATTCAGTCTGAAAGATAGATGTTCAGAGCCTAAACTAAACTACAGAAGAGTGAGGAGGCTGCATTTTGAGACCTAGTGCTGGTACTGGGTATAGCCCATGCCAGAGCAGGGCTTCAGTGCATGCTCCTTGCTCACCAGTCAGTCCCCAGTCGGTTCCTCCTGCAAAGAGCTGGATGGGGATCTCTGAATGAGAATAGTAGCTTCTGCACACAAGGGCTGTGAACCTGGACCTTCAGGAACAGCACTGAGAAGTATTCTTCTAAAAGAAGCCAGTAAGAGCCTAGAAATTCCAAACTTCCCACTTACAGACTGCTGTTTTCACCAGCGAATCTCAACACACTTTACAGCAGACATAACTGCTTTTATCGGTGTTTTAAAACAGCGCAGGAAAGATCTGCAGGCAGGCAGCACCTTGCCCACTATGAGAAGGGCTGCCAGCTGTGGCACAGCTGGGAGGGGTAGGAAGAAGCAATGCACAGTTGCACATAAAAGCTTTGAATTGAGTGGCAGACCACCAGGCTGCAGAGCTGTAAGAGGGTTTCTGCAGCACCATTCACGTTACTCCCCTGGAGTAAGCCCAAAGCATCGTTTAATAAGCATCATGCCTCTGCTTTGAGGCTGAGATGCCATCAAGTCCCTGAAAGTAGCTTCGCACCTGAACCTGCCTTCTGTGCACCAGCAGCTGCTCCAAGAATTATTTTTTCTCTCTAGACAGTCTATGTAAGTATCTGAAATTGGCTGTTGCAGTATTGAAATGAGTCCAACATAAAAACATCCATCATAGCTATTTAGAAAAAATACAATATATTAAGTGCTGTACAATCAAAACAAGGCACCTTGTATCAAGCCCAAAGCATCTCAGTAGGTTTTCAATATCTAGATTTATCTTAGATACATGTAATTTCTTTCTCATTAAATTGCAATATGGGCCATTTTGTACATATAAAAATATTAAAACATATTTTCTTCTCAAAATGGCTAAAATGTGATAAAAGCCCCCACAATACTTCTCTTGCCTTGATGTTTTCAAGAGAGTACCATATGGCTTGTCTAAATCCCTCAGCAAGAAGTTTCCCGAATTCAAAACTAATTTGGTTTAGCAGTTCCTTCTTCAGAAAATGTAAATTCCCATAACGCATTTTAAATTATATTCTAACTAACAAAACATCGTTTTCTTGTCATAAGCATGAGTAAGCTTTTAGACATTTTTCATTTTCATCATAAAGGTAAATTCTTCAGCTTTTAGAATTGGCAGTAGCATTATTTTCAAACATCATATCCCTGCACAGTATTACCAAAGTAGTATTTCGCAGGTGCCTCCATGTCCCCCTTATATCTCACAATATTAGGCACTCCAAAGATTTGGTGTATGTGGTAAACTCTTTCTTAAACAGCCATACAATCTAAGTAAGAAAGAAAAGCACAGGAGAAGAACCTTATTGAAAAACCTTCTATTCTACAGAGAAGCTGCAGCACAAATGTCTCATGAGCAGCAGAGGCAGGCAGGCAGTGTTTGGCAAGATCACTGCTTTGGGTTGGGTTCTCACAGTCCTGCTACAGAAGACCATCCTTCCTAGGACTTGTACCAAAGATCAACCAAAGTAAGAAAATCAAAAACTGAAGTCTTTTCTGAAGAAATGAGCTTATGGGCCCAGATAAAACGCAGTAAAATATTTTGGTTTTACCCTGGATTTTGCACCAGGCTGAAATCACTTGTTTATTTTTCAGGATGTATATAATAGCTGCAACAGAAATTGCTATTCAGTTACACTCCAGAGAACAGAACAAAGTAGTTGGTCATCATAGGATGCTTCTGTACTCTTAAAAATAACTGGGATACAGTTAGTATGATACATCTTCTTTAGAGCTGTGTTAGAGGCTTTTCTTTCCACCTCAGGAAAATGAAGCTCGCATGAATGTGTTGCTCATGGTTACCCCAACGGGTTAATAACTTGACAATTTCTGTTAAAATTTCATAGGGAAATATGAGATACATCACAAAATTAATGAGATACGTCCAAAAGTGTTGTGATGTTGTGGAGGGGGAAAAAAAAAAGAAAGAAAAAAAAGTAAAAAAGTGTCCCTCTAAAAAAAAAGGTTACAAACTAGGTTTAATTTGACAGGCTACCAGAGCATCCACCCTGTGGAGATGTCTGTGGGGCTTTGTATTGGGTTGGCCCAGCCGGATTTTG
>NW_009727947.1:0-57938 GCF_000703405.1 Apaloderma vittatum | reverse complement strand
AAACTAATAATTATAATAGTAATTATAATATTAATAATAGAATATACAAGCAAGTAATGTGCAATGCAATTGCTCACTACCCACCAACTGAGGTCCAACCTGTTCCTAGCTAGTGATCCCAGAGGAGATAATCCCAAAACTGCAATCCCAAAAGAGAGATACCCCAGAAGTGAGAGAACCAGCCACCAGCCTAACCCTCATGTATATACTGAGCACAGTGTTGGACGATGCAGAATATTCCATTGCTCAGTTTTGTTTCATTCCTCTGGCTTTGCTCTCTCCCAGCTTCCTGTGCACCTGTGCACTAGTGAGACATAAGAAGTTGAAAGGTCCTTGAATTCTTAGCAACAAATAAAACCATCAGTATATTATCAGCATTCTTCTCATATCCATTTCCATACTGAATCCAAGCCATAGCACTCTTCTAGCTACTAGGAAAAAAAAATTAACTATCAGCCAAAACCAGCACAAGTTATTACTAGGCACACATGTACATACTATCAGACAAAGATTATTTTGTTAATTCACTTAACGATATACTACTTTATTTTTATATTTCTGCCTCCTTGTACTTTAATTAAATCAGAGCATCAACAAAAATATAATATTTGTGCTTGGAATATTTATGCACAGCAGAGGGTGCCAGACAGTATGCAAAAATACTTCCTATGCTAATAATTTCTAAACTATTAATTTAAAGTGATGGAGAGTGAAGATTAATGTAAAAAATATTTCTCAGTTGCAGCTATGTTTCCTAAGGAAAGCTAAGAGAAAATCAAGTCCTCTTTAATACATTTTAACTTCCTACAGCCAGTGAGTAATGTTTTATTACTCACTGGATGTAGGAAGTAAAAACTGACAGATTTTTAGGGTGTAGATCTGTGGCTGTACTAACAAAATGTAGATCTGTGGCTGCATCAAACTGCTGGTGACTACTGGCAGCTTGAAGTGGGTGAAAGAAGAAAGCAAGGTTAATTTTGCATTGTTATATATCTTAACTTTGAATAATAGCAATTATTTTCCAAAACGTGGGAAATCTAAAAGTCTGGAGGAGGAAATAAAGAGAACTTTGACTTGCAGAAAATTACCAGACTACCTCAAGCACTCAAGCATGCTGTGGCAAATTTCTAAACCATCTGTAAACATCTATTGGGCAATGAGAGGAAGAGAATCAGTCAAAATGAACTTTAAAATTTTGTTGACCTATTTTATCTTTTTATAAGTTTATTTGCTTATGAGAGCCTAGGAATAACAGATCTGATTAACAGCTTTCTTTACACAGTGTAATGCAATCCAACAGGGAATTGTCATAAGAAAGAACAAAAATATGATTTTGATCAAATGACTTTTAAAAGATTTCATGTTTACACAAGAGCTGACAGCATTATTAGTAAATGTGTCTCAAACTGGATTGAGAAATTAGTAGTACTATCACAAACTTCAGCCATGGTTTTGCAGCGTTCATCGTGTTTTTAATACATTGGGTAACAGCAAAGTTAAAGCCTGCATTTATAACATCCACAGTTTATGCTAACCAGTTTGGAAAGCAGTGCTCAACTCAAATATTTCTTATTAAACTTGTGAAGTGACCAAAAAGAAGAAAATTGTATTCAATAAAAATCACATCCTAAAGAAATTCTCTCAGAAAGAGATAGTAAATTTTTGGAGTACAAAATGGGAAGTAACAGTTCAGTAAGCAAGTATCTAAGGGCACAATTATAGCGGATCACAAATCCAATAAGGGTCATGTTATGTTAATAAAGAAAAACAAAAAGGTGATGGATTCTGTATCTTTATATGCAAGATCATTAGCACCTGAGCTTCCTTTCCACATGAGCTTTTGGCAAAAAGTATGTTGCAAATCTTCAGCCATAATTTAGAAAAATACAGGCAACGAAAGGAAAAAAGAGGAGGACAAAAAGAAGCCAGTAGATCTGATCAGAGTGATATACTTTTAGAAAGCAATGAATTTCTCTGAAACACTGTAAACAATTACTGATCTACAAAAATGTGTATACAGTATAACATAATTTCAGAATTATGCAGGGTATTTTTTTTATTTTACTTTAGTTAATTGGTTTCCAAAACAAAAGGAATTTTCATAAACAGGTAGAAGAAATTATGTCCCTGTTCCAATATTCATTTCTCATTAATCATAGAGTTGATTGAACACTAGCAATGAAAATTCAGCTTTTTGTTACCAGATATTTTGCAAAAATGAATAAGCTGTTGGACTTTTTAAAATTTTATTCAATATTTACCATTATTAACTAATATTTTAATGGAGAAGAATATCAGTCTAATCTGACACAGCTCCTGACATCTCAGGAACTATTCAGTGTTAAGAGCAATTTTGTATTTATTATGCATTATTTAACCTAAACTAACAGATTCAAGAGTTTATTCTTCTGACTGGCTAGTTTTAATTTTACTTCCAAGAACACTTTCTTCTTTGCATATTGATTAATGGAGTGTACTTGCACATGAATAAGTATGTTCTTTCACATGTGAGTGACCTCCAAACATTCATGTTAATTAAGCCAAATCTAATTCAAATATTTGGAGCCTGAATTTATTTTGAACTGGTCTTTTTTTTTTTCTTAGTGCCTGAAATATTGGATTTATGTATTATTCCTGTTGTTAACACAAATTATTGACATCTCCCTGTTATTCAACGAAAGTCATAGACAAGTGTGTATGTACATACATACACTTAAAATGGTTAAAATAACAATAAATGCTTGCCAGTTCTGTGTTATTTATCATATTGAAAATGGTGAAAAACGACATTTTCATTCTCACTCTTTGAATTTACCTGTGTCTACTATGATGATAAAAGTACATTAAAAAAAAAACTGAGGCACACTGAAAATATGCATATTTTTGTTGCATAATTGGCAGGCACAATATCACGTTATCTAGTACAGCATGAATTTTGTACTTGCAAATTAGCTAGATATTGGTTATCACCACAGACAAATAGAACTGTGCTACCAGTTACTGAAAGATCAAGGCAAAAGTGAGGACAAACGTACACTGCTTCTAACATGTTCTTTTGATTGCCATGCAGTCAGTCAGACGTCACTTGTTTGAAGCCTGTTATCCAAAGTTCATTCACACGCACGTAGCCATTCTCCCAAATGTTAGGAAAACGTGCTGTTACAACAAACTTAGTCCAGCTCTTTTATTGATTCACATTCTTTCTCTAAGCATTCACCTTTGTGAAAATCTCTTTTTTCCCCCCTACTTTTTAGACAAGTAAAGGGCTTACAGGTAGGGAGGTAGTTCTCATAGCACGTACTGAAATGTGTACATACTTGCAGCAAAGTGTAAAACAAAAGGATTTTTAAGCCAGACAGTTCTGCAGAAATTTGTTTTTTCTTCAAGTGACGCATGCTCTTAGCCTCTACTAGAATACTAACAAGATTGTATATATGCACTGATGAGTCTCAGATGAACTGAATGAGGCAAGGAAGTAAATCTCCCAAAATCTATACTAGTTTTTTTTTTCCCCTCATAATTTGAGAAATAATTGGTAGGCACTACAGTTAGCCTTTTACACTTGCTAGATTTGCTAGGGTTATCAGAGACTGGAAAGATTTCTTCACAAACAAGTTTGGTTTTGTTATATTTTGCCTGTTCCTTCAGGAAAACTTCAAGAAAAGAAAAGGACAGGAAACTTAAAATTTTCTCCATAAAATTCCACCAGTTAAGTCAAGTTTTAAAGTGTCAGTATGTTGACTATGCCAGCTGCATACTGGTGCAAGTGAAGCTTGAAGCCAGAAGCAAGCATCCAAGGTGATAAACACAGCAGCCTTTGTGTACTGGCAAGTACACAAAGGGTGTACCTACCTATGAAAGTGCTGTTCTAACCCTTAACTCCTTTCTGAAGCATTCCTGATAAATCCCATGGAAGACTTTGTTTTCTGAATGGAAAGACATTAAATGATGTGCACATATTAGAAATCTATGTAAAGAAATAATGCAACAACTAAAGTGTGTGAAGCTGTGTAATCTACTCTTCCATGTCAACTTGAAGGTAACATGGATTTTTGCAATGCGGTTAATGAAATCATATCTATACTCTTTGCTGAGTCCTACAGACAGAAAGACTTAAAAAATAATCAAAAAATTTATTAAAGTTACGAGAGCTGCTTCACGGAAACAATTTGATACTGTGCAAGAGCAGTGCAAGAGCTTGTACAACCTAAACTCGTAATCACCCTTCACACAGTCCTATGACTTGGACACTACATTCTGGCAGTAGTGATAGATATGTTCTACTTTAGTAAGCATTTTATCTTCAAGAGCTTGCCTCCCCAAGCCTCACACCATGCAAAAGTGCTGCCCAGTCTTTCAGTTCCTTCTAGACTGATACGTTACATATTTAGCAAACTGGACTAACATGAGCCTTGGAGCACAATGACTAAACTAATTTTGATATACTAAATCAATGAAGTGAAGGCAGGAAAATATTTGCTGTATGAATGATAAATTATTTGTAGTGATTCTTATTTAGATAAGCACTGCAGGAGAGGTGACTTAGAGAGAAAAATTCCGACGCAAATTCAGGAATGTACCATAATTTCTTTGTTACTGTACAACAATATGCTATGCACAAGCTCTTTAAAAGGAACAGAACCCCCTATTTACTCACATACTCACCAAAGAAGAGCAGTTTACAAGAAAGGGATATTTGGCAACTGTGCCAGCTTAGGCATTGTAAAGTCCTGTTTAAAAATTATATTGGGAGACTTAAGCGTTATCCACCAATAAAGCACATTTAAGATAATTTTCCTGGCATTAGAGCTTAGCAAGAAATGTAGTATAAATCTTTTCTGTCCATTAACAGAAATCTAAAATTCAATGTATAGGACAGAGAGAAAAAATGCTCGTCTTCTACAACGATTTGTCAACTTCAAGCTTGAAACTGAATGATCCCAATATCTCTCCTGTCATTTGCTGAAGCTATAAAGGAGAAAATGACAATTATTTAGAATATAAATTAACATTACTCCTGGACTTCTGGAAGGGTTTCTTCTGTTTTGGATACAAAGTGGGATTAAACACTACATCCCTCCACCCAGCTACTTCTTTGAGAAGCATAAAAGGAAAATACAATAACTACTTTCTGTGGAAAATATCTCTGACAATTCATTTTTCATTTTATTTCATTTCACTGCAGAACAATGTGGGCTTCTGGACTAAAATCAACACCAGCATGTTGAAGTTACATAATAGAGAAAAAGAAAGCGTTCATGGCTTTTGTTCTCAACATATTGACACAATTCTTGGATGTACTACGTTTTGTCTGTGTCAATGTATCCAAACAGCCTAGAAAATTTATTTAGCACCACAGCTGAAGAAAGTTACCTAATTAAATCTAAAAAAATCTAGTTAACTAAATCTAAAAAAATCTGATTAACTAAATCTAAAAACAAATCTGGTTAATTTGAGACAGTCGCTTACAATCTACATTGAAATATTGCCCAGACAGACTAATAATTACTATTTGTAAACTCAGATATGCCTGCATGGCATTAAAATGTATACAAAATGTTAAGTTTTTTTCTTATTGTTGTAATATAAAAGATACATTTGACTGTATTTGTGATCCTATAAAAAGTTTTAATGATGAAATAGTGACATTATCAGAGAGCAGCAAATAATATATACAATGCAGTTGTTTAAAAAGTTCCCTTCTACAGCAAAACCAACTTAGATTATCGCAAGTTTTATGCTAGTAATTAGTTATTTAGAAATGTCTGCTTTTGAGGGTCAAATCTTTGAGTGACACATTAGAATACAGCATGCAAATGCTATATTGAGGAGGCAAGAAAGAAGATGTCTTGGATGAACAAGAGGCACAAGAAAAGATGTAGACTTTGCTCAACTACTTTCTGGAATTTATACTGTTTTATATTTTAGATAACATTGAATAGCATATTTGCTACCTACAGCATAGATGTCCATTTTTGTTTACTAGTCATATTTACAAAAAGCCTTTCATCACCGAGTCACAAAACAGAAGTAACAGTGCACAAATCTAACAATATCTGCTGTGTTCTTTTATTTCTTAGTCAATAACAGGATGTCAAATAATGTATCTTCAATTGATGCAGAATTTCTAAACACTACTGTAAATTAAAACACTTATCACTGACTACACACTACACATTGCTTTTATCTAGCTTTAATAAATGATTAAGCTATTTAGTATAATCACATGGCTCATTTAAATTATATGGCTACTATATATTCTAGAATGCAGCTGGAAAAGTGTTTCTTCAGATTAAATTGTCACATTAGATAAATACATATGCCAGATATAGTAATAAGCATCTAAACCATGAATGTTTAACTCAGTGAGTAGCAGTGTATTGATCTCTTCTCTGGTATGAGATCTGAATTTAGAGTCTCCAGATAATACAAGGGAAAATTAGGTCTAAATAATTGTCAAGAAATTAACAATGTTCAAATTGAGAGAAATATGGAAGTTAAAAAGTCTTTAACTTAAATCCTAGAATACTTTCTTTTTTAATTTTTGCTAATAATTAAACCTGTCGTTAATGTTTTTCTTGTAGGAGTGCATGGTTGTAAAACTATAGGTATCCCTCACAGTAGGATAGTTGGGAGCAGCAGAAATCCAGCTGACTCACACAGAACTATTTTGGATCCTATGTTAACAAAAACTGAAACTGTACTACATCTCCTGAGTGGAAGATCATTACATTTCAGTATTATCTCTTATTTTTAAATCTCCTTTACCTAGGAATATGTGATGAATCAACTGTTCTGATTTAGTCTACTTTGTTCAAGGATAAGGCACAATGCGAGGTGGTGACCCTGATGTTTTTGCCATTTATTTGTCTATATTTGTTGTCCAAGCGAGTGGCAGATCTGTTTTTCAGTGAGGTCTGTTTTTACACAATTACTTTTATCAATTTCACAGCTGGGCTGGCTGAGCAACAAGGAGGTCAAACATCTTGTCAAAGCTTGCAGGGTCTATGGATCAGTTAGGATTATAATTTGCTCTGGGTAACTGCTGCCTCTGTGGTTTGCACTAAATGTTAGATAACGGACACCAAGATACTTTGAGATGCCTGGATATATTTATGGATTGTGATAGGAGACTGATACTAATTCCTTGCTACTATTGTACAGCAAGCTACTTGGGAGCTAGTCTAACTCCATTCTTACTAAGTTTTAAATTTGTGCACACATGTATAGTTCAGTGTGATGAAGATCCATGTCAGAACTTGAATGTCTTCCAGACCAATGAAAACTTAAGCAATTATCCTAGAAAGACACATCATTTAATAAAAAATATTAAAATTCTACTAAAGTATCTTTAGGGGTATAATCAGAATAACTTATTTTTTCAGAATGTTAATGCTCATTCCATGTTTGAGAAGCTTCTCAAATATTCCAAGTACAAACATTCATATTGTTGCTGAATCAATATTTATAGTTTGAAAACATATTACTGTTACAAGTCTTTCAGGTCAGTGAGAAATATTCACTTACAAAGGGTCTACACAACAGAGGGAAAAAGAATGATACTATTCACTTTTACCCACAGCTAAATAGTCCATAACTAACGAGAAGTTTTAAGTTATTAAGTTTGTATCTCTCTACACAAGAAATTAAAATAGACTTGCCTGGACCATGGTCTCCTGTGGTGTATTTCATACACTGAAGATTATTTAAAACTGCCATTCCTATACATTTCTGTGAAAGTCCCAAAGCTAAAATTCTTAGAACATGTATGTCAAGACTACTGCAAAGACTTTTTCTTACTCAAGTGTACTTGCATTCTGTAATTCCACTGAGTCTGCAATTCAGTTACCTACTGTCTGAAAAGGTGTTCTGTTCTAAACCAGCTACCCAGTCATATTACTTAGTCCCCTAGTTCGAGCAGTCTGAAAGAAAGCAAATAATTATACTCGCTCTTGACATGCAGTTCATGATTTTACAGATTTCTGTAACATCCCTTAAAAGTATTATTGTTTTTTTCAATAATGTGACATTAGTTTTAAATTTATTAAATTTAGTAGTTTCCTATACTGACATACAATTTGGGGAAAAAAATTTCAGACATATCTTTCATCTGTAGTAGAAATACTTTTGTCTCCTTTGAGTGACTACCAAGTCACATAATTCATGTAAATTCTCTGGAACAGCCTTACTGTTCTTGAGTGAACTTTTCATGACTCACTGTTCATCACTCAGGATATCATTCAATTTTTGTAGTACTGTTACTTTTTGAAACTTTCACAAGTCACTCCTCCACAACTTCGTGACCCATCTTGCGGAGACTAAATTTACCCTCCTTTATGCTCCTTCATCTCTTGTGCATAAATAAAACACATAATCATAAAATACATAACCACAAACTGTTCTCCTCAGAATGTCTCTACTTCACTCAGTCTGTCACGTGAATCCAGCTTCTATGTACTCCAGTCTGGCTAGTACGTATTCCTCTATACTATCCGCAACAACATGCAGAGTGAACAGCAGAAAGTGATTTCCCTATTCTCAATATATTTTTTTAATTTTTACTTGGCTCCCAAGCAGTGAGAAAATGTTAAAAAAAATGTTTATTCCTTGCTTGGAGTTGTACAGAGAGATCTATTTCTTAGTTTTACAGCTTCAAAACACTAGAGTCCAGAAACTCCGCCAAGTAACATAATTCGACAAAAGAGAGGAACAGCAAAACACATAGCCTTGGTAATGGCACTAAGTTTTTATTCAGTCCCTTTCGAGTTTCAAATCTTTAAGTCATAATATGATGGTAGCATTGTGTTTTAGTAAAATGATTGCAAGGATTTAACACCTTTCTCTCATTGACCTCATCCTGAGAAATTAATATTTTGATCAAACATTGTTAAAATACATTTAAACAATTCATTAAATTGTTGCAATGTAAAAGCTGTTGAAAGCATTTTTCTATAGTTGGAAATATCAGATAAAATTTGTTACAGGTTTTATAAAACAATTTATACCTTGAATTGACATGTCATCATGTGTCCTTGATTCACAGACACAATAAACAGACCATTAAAAATAGAATAATCAGGTACTTATTTGTGCTTTTATTGATTTACTTTGTCACTCGCACTAACTGGATGAAGGATGGGCTCTAGTCTTTTTGCTCTGTGATGTCAAAGTAGCTACAAATCTAAACAAATAAGGGAAAGATAGCACAGATCTGTCACCATCTACAAATTACACAGCTTTTTTTGGCCCCAAATATTGTAGTAATGGGGTTGGAAAAATTGAATCTTTCCTACACATTTGTGATAAACTCAAATGCTTGTTTAGATCACATTGAGTTTGTCTTGTCTCATGTACTTTATTACTTACAGTGGATAATATTTTCTTTTCTTCAGAACTTTATTCTGAAATAGAACTTAAAATTAATATAGTTCCTTTTATGACTAATACTATCTGATTAAACAGTACATAAGAAAAAAGGAGTATAGTTAAGTCAGAGAATGGTGTGGAAATAAACACATCAAAAGCTAGCTTTATTTGAGCTCATCTTCCAAGGTATTTGCTCTGTTGGAGTCACACCCAGAGAAGATGGATCTATTGTCTTATAAGTCACTGAAGAAATGTCAGTAAGAACAATGACATCCTGCATTAATATTACAGTATTAATCAAGATGCTAGATTCAAATATTTTTAAGTGTAATATGAATAAATGTTCTCTATCTGACACACAAATCAAGTGGACAGTAAAGCTGAAGAAAAAACAAATTAGTATTCCTTAAAATAATTTGTGGATTTATTTTAGGAAACCAACGGGTTGGATTTAATATAATACCCAGAATGGCTATTACAGATAGTTTAATTCCCTAAAATTCTGTATATCAACATAGCATTATGCATCAGAAATCCACTGTTCAATCATTTTGATTGAATGTAGTCTCATTAAAAAATAAGGATCTGAAATCAGAGGTTGCATAAGTCATCTCAATTCATCCTTTGCATGATTTAAAATTTTTGAAAGGGTAAATACCGGATATTTACAGAAGAATGAATGTCCTTGTACTCATCCCAGGAATGGTGGTTCCCTTACTGACGTTCAGAACCTTGAATGGCAAGGCAATCAGTAACTCAATTCCTCAAAATAGTTGAAGGAAGTACCCTTAAATATTTGTTCTTTAAATACAGTTTATCTTTTTATGATCACTGTCTGAAAGCACTTAGTTGTTCAGAGTTCACTGGGTATGCTTTGGCTTGATGGTTCGAGTATTTGCTGAAAGTAAATTTTAAACTGAACATTTGATTACCAAATTTGTATCTTGCCTTCATGCTGGGTTGGTTAGTTACCATGAGTCATGTGATATTTGGATTTTGATTGCCTGGCATACATTGCTAACTCCTCTTATAATCAAACACAGTTGGAAATTCAAGCTGAATTGCTTAAGTTAGCTAAATACACGTGTTACTGCACAGAAGTTAGAGCACAAACTGATTGTAATATTCATAATTCACAATTAAAATTACACACCAAGAATTATTTGCTAAAGGAATTACTGAATCATTCTGAATAATGAATAAATTTCAGAAATAAATCACTCTCAAACAGAGAAAAGTGAAATTCATCAAATTATTTGTTCTGAATTACTTTTAATTTTCAATATTAAAACTTCATGATAATGACATGGGCCAATCAAATAAAAGGTAAAGAGTTGGATATACACTATGAAAATAATACTCTGAATACTCCAAAGTGCAAGAGCAGAAGGCAAAGATTGACAGCAGAACGATAGAAAATCATAAACATTCCTTGCCCTGGGCTATAATGTAAATGTTTTAATAATTATCTACCCTGTAGAGTTACTTTTTAATGGAGAATGGAGGACATTTTGTAGTCTTCTATACTTTCAAAAAAATTATCTGATCTGTGATTGGTTAGAAATACATATATTTAGCAATTTTACTTGGTGCCTTATAATGAATGTGTAAATATTTATTTCCCAGAATTTTCTCTCATGGAATATAGACTAAAATCATAGTAAATATAGTTGCTAACTATTTGTTGTCTCACGTAATACACTATGTAGATATTTCATACTATGCAAATATGTTTGAAAAGTACAAAATGGGTGATAGATCAGTTATGAATTGCATCATCCTTAATAAAACTTTTCTCCCAGTCATGTAGACTACCCTAAACTAAATTAATTCTCTCCAGTGCCTAACAGTCACCTACAAATTAGTACTAAGCTAAAACCCAATAAATCTGCTATAGCTGTTTTCAACAGAATTAGCTAAACTTTTATGATGGAATATCTGAACAACTGGCAACTTTGCCAGAAACCATAGAGACTTGGGGCTCTGTCTTTCAAATTTACAGACAGAGGCAGGATGAAAAAAAAATAATTTATAGCCTGAATCAAACTAATACTTAGCTGACGATTCTATAGTTAATCAAAAACATAATGCTTTAAAGCATTCCATGCCCATTCAAATTTATACTGAGGCCACAAAATGTCAACTTTCTCATCAATAAAAATGATGTACAGCATCCTGTGGACTTACTCGGTCAACATCTCCCAGAGATCATCTTTGCTATAGAGTATGAAAAATCTAGGAGTCCTTTCTTAGGGTGTTAGGTTTGATGGAGAGATCCAGCACATTCACAAGTACTTAATGTGAAAATGGTATTCCTTCAAACACGTCAGGGAGCATTTTCAGCACAACACCCTGAGATTTAGCTGCTTGATTCTCATTAATGTTAATAGGAGCTGCACAGCTGCATCCCAGTGGACTTAACTGAAATGTTGCCCTTTCCCGTTCACATCTGCATGCCACTTGCTTATTCAGTGCAGTCTGACTGTTGGACTAGTTCTTCACAGAAGATGTAATACCAGGAGCTTGTGCTGCACCAAGTCACTCAGTTGAGATAGAGATCTCATGATGTCTACATTTTAAACTTTAAAAAAGTCTCTAAGCTATCTAACCTAAAAAGTCTTGGCTTACGTTGAGAACCATAAGCTAAGAATAATGCAATATAATAGAGAAGTCTCCAATTAATGTGGAGAGTAAACAAAAGTAATTATTTGAGGCAGTGATTATAAATGGTATCTTGGCCACCATGTACAGCAACAGGCTAGGGCTAGGATGACCCGCTCTCTATTCCTAACTCTGTGTAAATTTGGATAAATTGTTTAATTTTCTCTGCCCTGATTTCTATAGAAATGAAACAGGAATAGCGAAACTCACCTATTTAATTTATTGCTTATCAGAGAACCCTGTAAAAGAGGTATTATTTATCCCAAACTCAATTGAGCGTTCATGTTCACTGACGTAGTAACCCAAGAGAAAAAATTAGATATATTTAATGTTAAATATACAGAAACATTGAAACCAAAATACTCTCAAGACAAATTCAGACAAAGAGTTAGGTTTAAAAATACAGTCCTCTTCAGCCTACAAAATACACACTTTTAGCATAATATCAGGTAATTTTCTTTTCAACACAGCACAAATCAAATGTGTTTTTACTCTGCATTACAAATATTCTTGTCAAGAGTTAGGGCTGGGCCAGCCACTAAATGCCAACAGATGCTTTCTAACTCCTCTCCCTTCTCAAATGGGAAAGGAAAGGGAATAAGGCAAGAAGGCTTACAGATTGGAAAAGAAAACTAAAACAGCTTTAACAAACAATAATAGTACTAATAAGGAAATAATGAAAATAATGAAAATAATGACATATATATAAATACATACAAAACTAATACTGAATCCTGTTCCCCCCCAACAACAATCCCCTCTGATACCACAGAGCAGGCAGCACTGAGGAAGCCCCAGGCTCAGTGGCAGAGGAGAACTGGATACAGGAGCTCTGATACTCAGGATCAGGATCAGAGCAAAAGATTGGACGGAATCCTCCTCGGATACTGGCCATTGTAGAACAATAACAAGAGAGCTTAACATCCATGATCCCTTAGCGTTATAGTGAATATGGTGTATGTAGAATGGAATACTCCTCCTGGTCACCTGTCCTCTCTGGCTCTCCTCAGAGGTGCAACCTTCTACTTCCTTGGCATCCTTCTACTTTCCAGCACCCTCAATGTGTTACGTAAGATCCAGCAGTGACTTTGGTCACCATAGCAGCAAGTATAAGCAAGAGCCTTTCTGCATATCAATTCCTGGTAGTGCCTGTAAACTCCAGGCATTATCACTTCTGGTAGCAGACACTGCAAAAGTATGCTGCTAACTCCAGAAAGTGCAACCTCTGAGCTGAAAAGTAAGATCACTAAACAGAATTGGTTCTGTTTAGCTCAAACTAGGACAATTCCTTAAACTGTTTAGGAAGAGGTGAAGCACTTAAAAAGAATAATTTGCAGGAAAATAATCCAGAAATTCTAGAGATAAGAGAATTTCGAAGAAGTAGAAAGTATGTACGATTCCTGGTCTTGGATGTGTCAACTACATATTGGAATTTTCATTAGATTAGCAGTGTTATATCAAGAAAGAGTGCAAATGAACATTAGAGGACTGTCTATTCTTCATGATGTAACTTGAGACTGTTTTGCAAAGTTACAGCTTTCATTATGTGCTACCTGTTGTTTTGATTCAGAAACTGTTGTCAGTTCTGTTGGGACCTCAGACGTTAAGTTGCTGAATATTCTAACTCCTATTGTCTATAATAAGTGCTAAGCATCACGCACAGTCTGATTCTTGAATATTAATTTTTCAGCTTCCTTTATTTATTTCAGGGAAACTAGATATTTAGACAGCAATTGAGCATTACATTTACAGTCTCACAGTAAGTGCTTTTGCCATAAGTACTGATCATTAAAAAATAGGTCTACCAAACAAACACACCATTCATCATTAACTAAACTAATAATTCTGGAAAATACGTTGTTGTGCCTTCCCATATTTTCCTAGAATACAGAAGACATTTTGCATGTTCTAGCTTATAATAATTTAGAATTAGTCAGAGTATACCATGAAAATAAAAGCGTTACTTAATTCATCAGAACATGATGAAGAAAATGATACACATTTTAACACTGATGTTACCAGGCTTATATTAAACCCTACAGGAAACAGTTGTACAGCTACACAATGAGCACACAGTGGGAGTCAGTCTTCTGATTAATGAAGAGAACAGAATGCTGCCGCAAGAGTTTTTATGCAATGTTATAAATCTAGTATAAAAAAATTCGTGGATTGAATAGAACTTTGACCTATCAGCTTCTGTTGTTCAATTTCTAACTTAATTAGCATAGATTTTGAACATGCGCTGATAGCCATAGCTATTCACACAGGAAATGCACGCTAATGAGGAAACTATAACCAATGCTATATATTTGCCAAATACGGTTCTTTTTTTTCTCAAAAACTGCATAGATTCAGAAGTGTAATATTGTATATGATGTGGTGCTACTCATTCTTACCTAGAACTAAAGTTGTGTAGAGTTAGGATATAGAAAGCCATCAAAGTACAAAGCCATTATGGCACACACCCAAAAGAGAGCTAGCATTACAAGCTAGCTGAGTTTGAAAAAAACAAAAACCTCAAGCATTTGGACACTGTTGCAGAATCCATGACCCTCCATAAAGTGCTTGCAGTCTATACGCCATTTATGAGTTATTTAGTCAGACAGGATTTATCAACACCTTTCTGTTGAGTACAGAACTGTGTAGCCTAGTCACCAGGAAAACACTTGAAAGAGATATGTTGGCTTCAGGTACATAACACGCACTGTATGATATTTTACCCTTTGCTGACTTGCTGCCCAGAATTCACTGATGAGGGTAAGCTGCTATGAAATTGAGGCTTTTTAGAAAAAGAAGAATTTACTCCTATTCAACTGGAGAGGAAGCTTCTCTTTCTTATATATCCCTGATTTCCCCAGACATGCCGCTTCATTAGCTCAATGGAAAGAGCTACTGTCCAACATGTGATAGATCTCTGTTCAATTTCTTACACTGTATGGATTCATAGCCTCCCTAGAAAATACCATCCTCCTAGAGAATGCTCGCTTTACCCTATCTTTGTGGGGGAAGCAGTTGTGTTTCTTCCAACCTAGGCCATTCTATGATTCTATGATTCTGTGATTCTATGATTCTATGACTCTATGATTCTATGATTCTTGTCTTTCACTTGCATTCTGTTTGTATTCACTGCATCTTGTACGTGCTCCAAAGCATCCATCAGCTCTGAAGCCTTCCATATTCACATAAGGAAAATAACACCTACTTTTCTAATCAAACTTTGGCCTGAATTTGAAATAAAGTTGCTCAGCTCAGCCATGTCATCTCAGGACTGAAGTGATTCTTGTTCTTTGCTAAAAGAAAACTTTAGACTCCTGTAGATTCCAAATTTCAAAAATGACATTGAATTACATCTTGAATTCGGTTGCCTACATTGCACTTTCTATTTTTTTTTTCTTCTTAATCTGATATTATTTATCAGAGTAAGGTCTCATTAGGATAGTTAGGATACACCTAACTGTTCCTATTCATTCTTGAAACATCATTGCAGGGAAATGTACTTTATTTTAAAACCGTACTTGATATCTAGTCCATCCTTTAATTGCCTGTGGAATTAATATGTTTTATGAAGCAAATGACAAGCTTTGAAAAGGTGATACCTTTAAAACAACCTGCCCATCACAGCAACCTTCATAAAGTAATATGGTAAAATAAATCTTGAGCTTTTTTATATATACATATGTGGACCTCCTACTGTCACACTAACTCAAAGAAGAATGAAGATTATTTTAAGTCAAAAATAGAGATACAGAATCATGTGTCTCTTGAACACATACTCACATTTTTAGACCTAAACTCATAACAAAATAAAAGTTAATTTTCCATATCATTGGTTTTGGAACAGCATGACTGTTTCACTGAATTTAGGCCAATCAAGATATACTATGAATACTCCAAAGGATAGACAAAAAGCATATAAAAATACCTCTTCTATTTCATTGGAGTGAAAATTACAAACACTAGTTTTATGAGAGCATGTTGGGAAATAGCAAAGTATTTTGGCCATGAGCCGATACATATTGTGCTCTGATGTCCGTATAGTATTTTCCCACCTCAATCTCCACCCAGTTTAAAGATCTGATTACATTCTGAAGCAGCATCTTCACTTAAGGTCAAGAGAAATCTTTAACATGCTAATCAAAGTGAATACTTATTTCATATCTCAATTCTGACATTTAAAAGAAACTTCATGCAAATGAGATATGTGACTGAATTACTAGAAAAGACTATCAAATACCAAATATAGAAACACAATGAACCCCACTATATTGACTGAAGTCCTTCATGTGCCTCCTCTAAAGTGCAAACTAGACTTAGATTTGTGGATTTTGAAGTTTAGGAATCCTTGGATGTATGTTTCTTAGTGCGTACTGATGTCTATACTAAATCAAAACTAAAAGTATACCATTAAACAAAATTTCCTGCTGCTGTGTTTCCTGTTCTTGTAGACTCAGACCTGAAGAGCTAGTAGGTTGTCTGATAACCCAGGATTGTCTTTTAAAACAAAACCCATTATTTTATGACTGTTTCCTTTTTAATATTTGGCTTTACTATACTTCTCTGATCTGATTTGATTTAAAAGTAATATATTCTTTCATTCACAGGCCACTTTCTATTACTGAAATAAATATTTTATCAAATATGGAAGCTGGCTGTCTTATTTCACAAGTGAATATGTACTGAATGAATAAGCCCTGCATCTCAGGAAGAATAACATCATGCTGGGGGCCAACCTCCTGGAAAGCAGCTGTGCCAGAAAGGAGCTGGGGCTCCTGGTGGACACAAACTTGAAGATGTGCTAGCAGTGTGCCCTTAGGGCAGAGAGGGCTCATGGTATCATGGGCTACATTAGGAGGAATGTTATCAGTAGGATGAGGAAGGTGGTCCTTCCTCTCTACTCAGCTCTGGTGAGGCCACACGTGGGCATGGAGTTACTAGACAGAGTCCAATGAAAGGCCACTGAAATAATTAAGGGATTGGAGAGTATCTCAGACTAGGAGAGACGCAGAGAGCTGGGACTGTTCAGTCTAGAGAAGAGAAGGCTTGGGGCTATCTTATTGATACCTGAAGGGAGGTGTAAAGAAGATGAAGCCAGACCCTTTTTAGTGGTGTATACTGGCAGGAGAAGAGGCTGTGGGCACAAAGGGAGATTCCATCTGAACACCAGGAAATGCTTTTTTACTGCAAGGGTGACTTAAGACTGGAATAGGCTGTCCAGAAAAGTCGTGGAATCTCCATGCCTGGAGGTATTCAAAAGCCATCTAGACATGGTCCTAGGAAACCTGCTCTAGGTAGACCTGCTTGTTCAGGGACTTGGACTAGATGACCTCCAGAAATCCCTTCAAATCTCATCCACTCTGTGATTCTGTGACTGTGTGTGATTCTGTAATTCTGATTCCATAATTATGTTTTACGCCACAACGAATAAAGGTAGAAGCAATTAAGATCTAACTTATAACGAACTACAAGTAAAACATACTAAGGTTTGAGTGAATTTAACAGCAAAGTCACGTGTATATTTGGTCCCAGATCAGGAAGCAGAGGAATCTAAACCTTCATTTTGCAAGGCCTAGGTGAATTCTTTAAATTCTGTGTCTGGGGTAAAAAGACAGCAGTGACGTGACATTTGTTTCTCGATAAGACAAGACTGATCAAATTTCTGCTGTTAAAAGTTTACAAACTCTTGAATCTTCAGCAGGACTAATAATGATAGCACTTCTGTATCTCCCTCTCTGTCATCTAACCTTGCAGAGTGCAGAAGACCTCCTGCTGAGTGTTCTTTCTTGCCTCTCACAGGTGTCAGTGGTAGCTGATGGCGTGCAACAGTTCACAGATATACTCAGTAGCAGAAATACTTCACAGGTCTGGTATCCAAGTCAGTTTTAGACAGAACAGCAAAAAGCATAAACCAAACCATTCCATATTCTTATTTAGGCACTTACCAGGAGATTTACATAAATTAAAGATCCTTAATGCTCCTAATTGCTCAGGCCAACAGAGTCAAGGATTTACCTTCCTTTGGTGGACAGACCCTTCTCTTTGGTGCTGCGTTAAGGACCAAAACTGAGCTGAAGACTGCTACATAAAATAGTTCATTCAACTAAGAACTAATAATTAAGTTCAAGTTTTCTTCAACTGTTAGCTCTAATTAATTACATAAATTTGTACTTGTTCTGAAGTTTCTATTAACAGGTCATAATGAATGCCATTCTATTCCTTAATTAAATTATGCTTTAATGTATTTCAGTGTCAATTGTTGTTAACTATAGTCACATTGTCAGTAGTAAAATAATTGCAGATAGGTCCTGGGTAATATTTTATCTTATTACAAATAGTAGAAAATATCCAATAAAATCAGTGTCAGTTACTTAAAAGCATTTACTATAAAATGATTTTCCTCGAGGAAACAGAGTTTTACTCCTTCAGGAGTATAAAAAATATTTTTCAACAATATGGTCGTGATGGTTTGAATTAGAGAAAGAGAAAGCTGAGAGAAGCTGTGAACCTGTAGGGCTAACTGAAGGCTTTGATTTAAAAGCTAACTCTTTCTTCAATATACACTAATAGATATCCTACACATTTGGAGATTGTGAATATGTACACAAGGTTTCAGGCTAAGCAATTTATCCACATTTAATAGTTGTTGAGCCAAAAGAATTTACTTCTGTTAAGATTTACAAAATAGGACTCTTGTAAATTACAGAACCTATTTGACTAGTAAAAACTTGAATCTCAACACAAAATAAATTAGTACGACTAGGATGAGAGGCAGTTAACAAAGAAGTTTTTTGAAAGGCTTTGTACTAAACACATAAGCAATAGAAAAGTTATCAAAACCAGAATCCTAGTATGATTAATAATAGATATTTCTATTAAAGCAAGCAAAAATATTTTTAATATATTCGAAGGCCAGTAATGAAATCTATTTTTTATTCTTTTTACAGAGTCTAAGAGCAAAAAGTGTTATAGTCCTAATTCTGAAGGGAGAGATTTGTATAAGAGGAGATATAAAGGCCCTCACAAAAAAAAAAATATATAGAAGTGAGAACATTCCTAAGATTCACTCATTTTCTGCTCTCTTTGGATGAATCTGATTTATTCATCTGTAAATTTAGAATACAAAAACTACTTTCTGTAAATTCATTAAAATATGTCCAGCAAATTCCAAGTGTGAGTATCTTTTTCTCCCATTCTTTTTAGCCAATAGTCTTTAGCACCAGATAAAGGCATCGCAGAGGTGATGGAGGAAGTTGATTTACAAGGCAGATACAGACTGAGACTGAGGCAATATTACACAGACGGCTGAACACTGGACCACTGTAGACATGTTCTCACCAGCTCTGCAAATTGATAAACATACAAAGATGATAGAAATCTGGGCAGATATCCCTATTTTATTTGATATCTAGTATGACAAAAAAACCTGGCTTTAATTATCTGAAGCATTCCATCACAAACACCCTTTTCCTTTTGGGTGCCAAAAGCCTCACATAACCTTAGTCATCATGAATTGCAATTATAAAAGCCTTTTTTGTAGATCATCATTCTGTGACTGTGAAAATTCTACATGTGTATAAAATTGAACATTACAAAGTTTCTTACAATAAAAGCAAGAATAATCTAATGGTTTTATCTGGATGTCCTGGTTGTCTGGGATAGAGTTAATTTTCTTCATAGTAACTAGTATGGGGCTACGTTTTGGATTTGTGTTGAAAACAGTATTGATAATTCAGGGATGTTTTAGCTACTCCTGAGCAGTTCTTACACATAGTCAAGTCCTTTTCTGCTTCTCAGGCTGACCTGTCAGCATGTAAACTGGAGGTGCTCAAGAAATTGGGAGGGGACACAGCTGGGACAGCTGATTCTAACTGGCCAAAGGCATCTTCTAAACCATATGACAGCACATTCTGCAATAAAAGCAGCAGGGAAAAAAGGAGGAAGGAGGAGGGAATGTTCAGCGTCATAGCATTTGTCTTCAGAAATACCCACCAGGCCTGATGGAGCTCCGCTTTCCTGGAGATGGCTGAACATCTGCCCAGGGAATGGTGAATGAATTCCTTACTTTGCTTTGCTTGCATGTGTGGTTTTTGTTTTACCTGTTTAATTGTCTTTATCTCATGCCATGAGTTTCTACACTTTTACCCTTCTGATTGTCTCCCCCATCCCACCAGCCAGGAGTCAAACGCTGTGTGATGCTTAGTTGCTGGCTGGGGTTAAATCAGAAGAGCAGAATAATTCTGGATTTGGGGGACTGCATATGCTTACATTTTTTGCATAGAAATGGTAGTAACAAGACATATTGGTAACAGCCAGATATATTATATCTTTCAAAATAAAAGGAAGGAGGTCAGATTTGATTCTACCAAACAGCAAAATTCTCATTTGATATTAAATACTTTTGAAAAGTAAAGCAAGTCTGTAAGAAGGAAAATTATTATGAGCAAGTAATCAAAGTAATCAAAGACTATCTGACATACTAGATCCATACGAGAAGAAGGGTGAACTAAAAGGCTTGCCAAAAAAGTCAAAACTACAGTTGCACAGGGTTTTTAAGTGTCTATCAAACTGTTCCTTTCGGCAAAAGAAAATGATACTCATCTAAGCAACACATCTGAAATAACTACAATTTTACATCAGTGATGACAAACTTAGAGCCTCAGGAATGAAATAGACTTTTCTTAATTGCTACAAGGAAGATGTAATATTCACCTCAAATATTCTCCAAGAGAATTAGGGGAACTCACAACTGATTCAACTTTTTCACTGCAAACCGAAAGAATAAGTATTTTAGTCTAGAATATATTTTCAGTAGTAAGTAGCAGCTGCCCCTCATGATTAAAAAAAAAAAAAACCTGACAGACTTTATTAGATTTAATTAGTTGTGCACCATTGCTACTGTCATGTCATAATACAATTTTTGACAATTTATACTATGACATGACAGTGGAAACACACCATCCGCTAGATCAAATGTACTGCACAGATGAATAAAGACAATTCTTTAAATTCTTAAGACAGAGGTTTCTAGAAAGCAAAAAAGCAAAATAAATGCTTTCTACACCTTTCTGAAAAAGAATGTGCAGATTCTTAAAAGTTGAAGATTTTAATGAAAACAGAATTTTTCATGGGGAAAATTACTAACTTTTTGACACAAAAAAAATCAAACTGCTCCACTGAGAACCACTTTAGGGTTGACTCCACAATCAACAGAGTGCATGTTGTTTTACACACAAGGTAACATGCATTAATTAGCTGATGTAGTATTATGACTAACAGATGGGATCCATAAAACAGTGCCAACAACACTTCAGCAGTTCTTATTTAATACATTCACCTTTAGGAAAGTCATGAAGATTCAAGGATAATGTCATTACCTTTGCTTTTATGTCTTCAAATGCCCTGCTTCGATACCGATGTTTAACTATGTAAATGATGTTATCCAGGACATTGCCTTCATTTGTTCGGTCTAGCTGGTAAATTATGCCTGCAATATAAAAATATTAGTTATTCAGAGCAAAAATACATGTGTTAATATAATGCCCTAATTCAAATTTATATCCTTCTAAGAACATTGCTCTCCTCTTCATTTCAATCATAAATGTTGGTATAGACTTCAAATGCAGAAGGGAGTCTAAACTGCGAAGCTTTAACAGATGTCTGTGCTTAGTCTACTGTCCCTTAAAGAAGTTTCTGATATTTTTGAAACAAGAAATGCCATGTTTTTACTGGCAAGTGTTGTTGCATTACAGATGGTCAAGGACATATGTGGCTAAGAGAGAATAAAGTGAATTAACAGAAATGGACTAAAGCTGTGGATAACTACTTTTCTCAAATGCTGTAGATAACAAGTAAGCCCCATGGAAGATTTCCAAATATGTTTAAAATATTTACTAGAGTGGTTCACGCAAACATTTGAATTTTAGAGAAGTAGAACTCTGGAAAAAGGCTGCAAAAGCCCTCTAAAATATGATCTTACTGAGAGACTACTAGGAAAATAAAATACGTAGAATAAAACCTAGAAGTGGAGATCAGAATTTTCCTTTTCAAACTCCAGCCCACAAACTTAATGCATGTTCTTCCTGGCCTCCAGCCCCAGTTAGCACACTGACAGTGGGATGAGTGGAATGCTCCTATCTTTGCAGATGTTAGATTCTGTATAAATGTGTTTATCTCACCCTACATTTAAAGCATAAGCTATAATCAATTGTAAAGATTTTCTCAGAATGATAACGCTTTTTTCTTTTAATTGGTATCAACTTGTACTGCATTCATTTCCCTGGGTTACTGCAATCCACAACTAATATTGTTCTACACACTTCTGTGCACTCTACTCTGATGCATCTTTAACATGACAAAACAATGCTGATTATAAGCTTTATGTGCTTTAGAAAATGTTTTTTCATGAAGACATGCCATAGAATTGCATACATAAAATAAACTAGTTTTATGAAAGCAGACTTGCACACTTTTTTTTAAAAAAAGAAAGGTAAGGAAATTAACATCTGAGGTGATCACTATAGTTTACATACGTTTGTGAAATGCTTAGATTTTTGTAAATAAGCTTGTTGAGTAATTAACATTGTTTTTCAAATATGGGCAGACTTTCAACATAAGAACTGCATAAATTTTATTCTATTTGGCTGAACAGCCTCTTGAAATGCCATTTAGAAACTTTAAATTAGGTAGAATCTAATGAATTACGTAATCTATGTTGAGTTAAATAACTGCTTTACATACAGATTTGGTTTTTTACACCCTCAATGTTTATACCATTAATGAGGATAAAGTAGCAGAACATTTTTTTTAAAAAAAGAGGGACAAGACCTGGTATCTGTCCCACTAAATAGTAAGGAGGGTATATATTTTAAACTATAAACTGTACTGTACAGCTTTAATTTTGATTAATGATTTAGATCATCTTGAAGTTAGATTACAAGGTAAGGCAGATGATTAAGACATTTATTTAAGGCATATTTTATGTCTTTTTCTTAATGAAAAAGAATATATAATTGGCTTAGAATGGAAGGCAATACAAATCAATAGCTATTATATATTTAATGAAAGTCTCAGTTCAATTTTCTGTTATAACCTGATTCCTTATTTTAAAGGCCTGATATCACACATCATGCCAAATAACCAGAGCATGCAGGACATTTCCCAGTTCTGGCTAAAATTTACTTCTATTTGTGCATCCTGTCACTGAAGTATTTCCTGAGCATCCTGTCACAGAAGTAAAATGGTTATTAAAAATGCAAAACGACCTAGGAGAAATCACCACTTGCTTCAAGACTTGAGCTTCAATCCATAGAAAATGCAGACTTTAGGACTATATACTTAGAACACATTCATGACGCTCAAGACCCACAAGGATATAATTCTTTCAAACTAAATTTGAAGTTTATAACAAGCGCCGCTCCCCAGACATGTCAGACCTCAGTCAGGATCTCCATTTTGGAAACGTGGTGAATGCCTTGACCCTTGCTTCAGCAAATGTGCCAGTTTGCCACATGAGATCTATCACAGGACCAAGACCCCTGAACCAGATTTTCCTCCACCTGAGCAGGAGGGAAACCCTGATCTGAGGGAGAGTCAGGGAATGTTGGCTCCGCACCAGCACAGCAGCTTCCAGGGCACTTCCCCTCAGAAGCCTGCCCCGAGGGACCACATTTTTTTCTAATACAGTTTACTTCTTCCCATAAAATACCTTCAGTTTGCAGTTGCTCAGCCAGTCAACTTTCATTTTGTTTATCTATTTGGGACTTTTTTTTTTTTGCAGACACAGCAGGTGGCACCAGAACGGGTTACCACAAGCCTGGGAGAGGCAAGAGGAACAGGCCTGCCTGCGGCCAAGGGCCCTCTTCTTCACCCAGACTAGAGGAAAATACATCCCCATAATCTCACACAAGCACCTTCCCAGCACCAACCCACAGGTCACTGGGCTAGGCATCAAATTTTGCTACTGCACGTTTCTATACTTCAAACAATCTAATTAAAATTTGATTCTGTATGAGGCTTCTGCAGCACTTTGCAGGCCACCTGCTGCACCTTGCTCTCTGTGGACTTGGAGCATTTGTGGTGCTGCACAACCAAATCCATAAAAAACATAAAAATCTAATTACAAGATTCACAAATTCATTTATGAGCAATAGTGTGGGGTTAATTTCTCAAGTATGCAGGTTGAGAAATAGTTCCCTGTGCTAATGGCTGCGCAAGCACACACTTAATCTCAAATCATTAGGAATGGTTTAAGAATTCAGCTCTGCAATGAAAGCTAACAATAATTTAAAGGTTTTTTTTCTACCTGGAGAGATGCCTGAGACTCGAGGCTGTCCAGGCAGAGCAGCTGGGCAGGACGTTAGGGGCAGCTGGAGCAGTGCTGCTCTCCAGGGCGGGTGGGCAGCCATGAGGCCCTCACCTTACCCGCAGGCAGGGGCCGACAGGGCTAGGGCATGCCCGAGATCAGTGCTGGGAATCGAACTGCCCATGGGGAGGACTAGGGGCAGGGACTGAAGGCCTCAGCTGGGCTAAAATGGCGTCCTGGGCCTGCAGGGCATGGCGCAGGCCCTGAGGGAAGCCGGCCTGTGCCAGGAAGGCTCATTACTGCACTCAGGGCCCCCAGAAAGAAAAAAAAAATCTTGCATGTATGTCTCTGATGGCCCTAGTAGAGAATTTGTAAGAAGATGTCAGGTTGTAGCATTGTGGAGTACACACTGCAAAACATCTCTTTCAGGTATGTTTATTTGACATATGTATTTTCAGTCAGACAATCTAGCTTTTTTCTTTTTTGTGACTCAAACAACTTTTGCTAAAATAGGGATTTGTCTTGCTTGCAAACAAAACTCTTAATTGTTTTGAGAGAAATTTTCATTAAAAGTACATTAACATATTTCCTTCACAGTAGACTTTTAACTGTGTATACTACTTATAGTTATTTAAATACCATTTAAAAAACCCACCTCAAAGTATGTTTCCCAGAAAGTGTTAAAACAAAAATATTTGGTCATGAAATGTATCAGGACGAAAATGTTTTCTTTTTTTCTTCATCAACAGGCAAAACAAAATCACTGGAATTGAGATATGCAGATTTCACATCTGCTTTATTTTTATCTCAGTTCAGAGATAGAATGCAAATTTGAATCTCTTTAAGAATGTATGATTATTATCTATATAAGTATTTATTACAGGCTTCCTCATAGATAAGATACATTTATAATATTTATTGCTTGCATATGAAGATGATTAAGCAAATAAACTCTAATGAAATATTAGATCAAAATGAAAGCCATGTATTTTATCATATCCAAATAACAAATAAAGCACTGGCCATGTTCTTTCTGAATCAGGGGTTTGATGGCAGAGAAGTGTATCATACAGCGGTGCAGAAAGGGGGAGAATTAAACTGTGATTCTCAACTATCCCATGCTTCTGTTTTGGAAAGAAACAGCAGTCTTTGGGGAGGGAACTTGCATGGCCGATTGCTTCTAGGAATTAGATAAGAACTGTCATTACTGAGAGAGCTGTCAAAAGGGCTGGCTTGAGATCTATTGACTCTGAAGAAACATCTTGCAGAGGTTCCTGATTCATAGCTTTCACTGAGGCTTCTGAAGAAAACAGGATTTACATCTGCTGCTGAACTTAAATTGCTATCCTTACATTTCCACCCTCCTGCAAACACCAAGAAAAGGATGGGAATTTTCAAAGCAGGACTTGCTCCCTGCAAGACAAGTTTCCTGTTAATTAATCAGGCAGGTCTATAAATACCATTTTCATGAGGGAATGTTATAAATTAACAAAAGAAGCTCAGAACATCGCCATGTCTTCACATTCCTATTTAAAATGATAAGTGGCTAATTGTATTCCTTTTTGACAAGGAAAACCTTTAAATGAATGTATCAGAAGAAATATATAATGAGTTTGAAAAATTAGTTACTCTAATTGGAAACATATTATTGGTAGTTATTCAAGTGCAATTTTTTTAATTGCCATATTTGTACTGTAATTTCAACTATTAAATCAGGGATCCAGATTTATAAACATGCCTTTCTGTGTTTGGTATATCCATAATTTATGTTCTCACTTGGTTCTGCCCTTCTGCTATGCAATGCTTCTATCTTTCTTATAGCCTGAATCATGTGGGCTGACTTGATTGTTAGTTGAAGCCATCCTATCCACCCGCAGAAGATGAATAGCTGCCGAAGCTCATCCTTATATTAAGATTTAAACTTTGACCCTTGTCCCTATTGTGTTACTTCTACATGTAAAAGTACTGCCGTACTAGTAGCCAGGAAAACTTCTGCACTGTGACTCATAAAATAGTTGTAAAATTGAAGATATTATTATGTACAAATTCGGTAATAAAATTGTCACTTGCATGCAAAATTTTTTTATTTTTACATCTGAATTACTGTGTCATACCTGGGATACCATGTCCAGTACCATGTACTCCCCAGTACAAGAGAAATATGGAGTTACTGCAGAGTCCAGCAAAAGATGACTAACATGAACAAGGGATTGGATCATCTCTCATAATCAGAGATAATCTCCCAGTGCCTTTCATTCTGAAGACTGATTTGAAAAACTAATAATTCACATTTGGTTAAAAATGTAGCATTAAGTTATTGCTACAAGAAAGAAATTATTAAAAATAATATACAACTTTCTGTATATTTTTAACACAATAGAAGCATAGAATCATAGAATCATAGAATGGTCGAGGCTGGAAGGGACCTTAGAGCTCATCTAGTCCAACCTCCCTGTCATGGGCAGGGACGCCACCTCTCGACTAGACCAGGCAACACATGGGGACAAGGATGATAGCAAGATGATACCAACATATTTTGACCTAAACTATTAAGAAAATCTTGCAAGAATGTGTATTTTATGTATCGTGTACTGTTTACATTGGCAAAAATTTATAGTATACATGTTCCTTTTGATCTTCTTGATGCTTTAGAGTCAAACGGTAGGACACAATACAGATCATGTTAAATAATGATAATTAAAGCTGCAGAGCAAATCATAAATTTTACCTACTAAGGGGCAGATTTTTTCTTGCATATCTGAGACTTACAAAATTTTAAAATTCTAATTCTGTGGCAATTGTTTGTCATGTACAGTATATGTGTGTGTACTGATAGCTGCCCATTAAATCTTCATTGTTGTATTATAGTCTTTATTGCAGTGTCTCATTCTGTGCATCAGAGTGAAAAAGCTTATGAAAACAAACAACTGCTTGTCTGCATGCATATCTTCCAACTGATTTTAAAAAGGACAATTAATTTTCGTATATTTAAGAAAATAAGTAAGAATAACAGACAGAAATTAAGATAATTAAGTTCTCTGTCAAAGGAGAGGAAAATCTTATGAGGTCTGAGGAGTCTGTATTTATTTTCCTCCTTTTTTCTTCAGCAAAATTCAGGCTGAGAGGGTCTATGACTGCTTTTTAAATACATCATTGGGTAACCACTTAGGAGGAAAAAGAGCTATGGAAGACAAAGCATATTGTTGGCATAAAAACAAATGTGTAAGCACTAGCTAAGAAAAAATTTGTGCTAGAAATATGGAAAAAAAATACCTAGTCATCAAGGAAATGATTCTCTGAAACATTCCAAGAACAATATCTGGTGACCCAGCAGATCGCTCCTCATCCTCAGTCTTCAGCTTTCATATATTTAAGACATTGTGGGCTGTGGTGTCCCAGCCCTCCCAAACAGCTGTGGCTTCTTGCTACATTAGCTAAATGTCACTTGAAAGAGTACAGAGGAATACAATGGGAAAAGAATTCATGCAATACAAAAGGAAAATATATTTTTAGAATAACACTAAAGCTGAAAACTTCATTTTTATGGATTTCCAACTACAGTTTTTCAGGCTTTTTAAGTATTTCACCAGTTTGTCAAAGGTAATGTTGTCCTTGAGGATTTGCCCTGCAGTTTTATAGCTACTAGCTTCTCTTATTTACAACTGCATTAAGCAGGTCGCCTGATAGTAGCGTAAGTGGATATGAAGCAGTGGTGATATTTAGTCATTCCTAATAAGAATGCTGGCTAGGAGATATGTGTTCCAAGGGGCCAAGAGAATATAGATTAATTACGCTATGGAATGCAGAGCATGGAAGCCCAAGCCATCAATTAAATTCTTACCATTTCAGTGGAAAGAATTGTGGATTATCAACAAGATTAATTATTTTGAAATGCTAATGCTGAAATATCTAGTAGACTATTAGGTGTTGCCTGCCTTACAGACAAATTTAGTGGGACTAAGTAGGAGTAAGTTTGTGGGAAACGGAGAGGTTTATCCTCTGCGCTAGCACTGGCTTTTGACAGGGCTGTATGTCTGCTTATACCTATGTATCAGCAGCTGACACATCAATCTCCTATTTATAAATAAGCATTACTTTTATTGTAATCACCAGTATTTATCTTTAGTTGTTTGGTTGCATATTCCTACATAAGAGGATACTTGGGCCCCAACAGGGCACTGAGAAACAAAAAACCTGGAGATTACCCAAGCTAGGGCAGCTGCACAGTAAGGGCACTGCAACGTCTCGGTCCCTCCATTCGTCTGGGAACTCATCCACAAATGACAGGAGTGGGGTTATGGAGCAGCTCTGCGTAAGCCTGCAACATTCCTCAACTCTTCACATAATCCAGGAAGGACAAACGCTGTGTGAAAGCACCTGTGTGTTCCACCCACATACATTTCTGGAAAGAAATCTCAAAAGGATGTTAGCATCACTTGCTTGTTCTAATGTACAGCATCTGCAAATTTCACTCCCTGGAGTCATTGCCTTAAGGAATTCAACTTCCCCACCTCCCACCATCTACTTGTATTTTCAGATCTAGAAACGTGCAATAAGCACCGTGGTTGCAATTCTTAACTTAATTGGCAGTCTTTCAAGTGCAATTAAAGCTAAAAGGCTGGCCTTTAATCTTGCTACACTGCTGCTTAAAATGCCTGATTTTTTTTTAATACACTGACCATATTCACTCATTTTAAATATCACCCTGACAGCTCTGTACAACAAAAATCACTGGGTTTGAGAAGTTCATTCAGTAAATGGTATTAGCATTTAAAGTAACAGAAAGTATGTATTTTACCTGTAAAAACTTAAATTGTTCAGTTCTTTCACCTAATTAGCATGAAATCAAGGAAAATAAAGAATAGAAAATATACTTTGTCCTTTATCAAGCACACTTTTGAAAACAGATATTTTCTTATTTTCAGCTAACTTTAATTCACTCTAGTAAGATTACTCATTTCAGAGAACACAGCTGCTGGGAAGATCTCTCCTGGTTTGTCCAGTTGAGGGCAAGACACATAAAATATGTCTGCTATTCATGGTCTTGCTGGCAGTCTCTGATCTTGGCATAAATACACCATCTCTGTGTTTCTTGAGTCATATTTGCATCAGACATTCAGTTTTCTTTAAAAGGAATAAAGAAACTTACAGACATGATTTTGAAGATTTTTTTTTTTTGCTATCCTAGAGAATGCTTTTCTTCTAAACAAGTAATTTTTACTGGAAAACAACAGTTTTAATGAAACCAAATTATTCTATTTTAATAATAACAATAAAAGAGATTATAAATAAAAAAGAAGATATTTTTACAAACAGAAAATATCCATTAAACGTTCGGTGAGTTCAGAGAAATAATCTTATTTGGTTTTATTCATGAAAACATAAACAAGGACAATATTTCTGAAAGTTCTAAAATATTATCATTTCATTTTCTTTAACAGCTCAAAATAATTTGTATGACTAATACTCAGCTATATCTACACAAAGCCAAAGCCCAACTATTTTGCAAAGTGTAAATTGACACATTTATCTCCTGAGTACGATATCAACACATCAGAATTCCTCAACCTATCACAGCATGTTAACAAGCTTCCATAAAACTTCAATACACAATTCCATAAGGAGGAAAGTAACAAAACCAAGATGAATGACCCCCTTAGACAGCACACTGATACTTCTCTGCCTTTGCAGGGAAGAGACAAACATGTACCCAAACAGTTGAGAGGAAAAACGAAAATTTTTCAGAGATAGACAGATGTATATCAGCACAGGTGGTATGGTAAGTTTAATTTAACATTTCCAAATCTTCAGAATTTACCTATTATCCACAGATTTGTTATCATTTTGTTTCAGCACCTTCTGTTCATTTTCTCTGGCATTTTTCACAGAATCACAGAATCACAGAATGTCAGGGCTTGGAACAGACCTCGAAAGATCATCTAGTCCAACCCCTCTGCCAAAGCAGGATCACCTACAGTAGCTGACCCTAGGCCCAGTGCAAGATCATTGTGATGAACGTGTCGCTTTTAAGCATGGGGAGAACGATCATTTTAATGGACACTACATATGACATAAGGGATCAGCAATAGAGGTTTGGTTTTGTGAGTATTGTTCTGCATGATCCAGCAAGTACTAAGAAATCTGGATTTTAAGTTAAGTGGAGTAAAGCAGTCTGAGACAGAAACAAAACAAAACAAAACAAAACAAAAAGGAAAAAGAAAAAAGAAATTTTGTAATTTGAAAGACCAGGAGTATATAAGAATCAAAAGGAAAAGACTCCTAATTTGGAAGAGGTAATTTCTGAAGTGTTCTGAGGATAATAGCATCTTTCTAACATACTAATTTTGCCTTCCAAAAAAACTTGTACAACAACCAAGAGATGTGAAGCCACTGGTTTTGCCTACATATTACCATCCTGTTTCTTCTTAAGTCAAATTGTTTAGAGAGGTAATGAAACTGTGCTAATGGAGTATCACTTTGCAGTTCCATTTCACACACTATATTTGCCATGATGGTCTTACACACTTTCCTCTTGTAATCTTACCTTTTTTTCTTTCTGTGTTGCTTAAAGGAAAGTGGACTCTAATCCATTTCAAAGAGTCTGCTGTTTCAGAGATCTTGACAGAAAAATGGGAAAACTTAAGAAATAATAAGAATCATGAAGCCTATCTGTTCATCTGCCTACGAGCTGGCAATACATGATTTTCCTGTGATCAAGTTTCTTCTCAGGAATTGTCTCTCTTGAAAATCCATCGTGATTCTTGAAAGTACTGATACCACTGAGTTCTACAATTGAATCAAATTTAGCCATATATCAGGTCTATAGACACATTTCCTCAAAGGATTCCAAACATAATGCCATGTAATCCTATTATGATATGATTAAAGACTGAAACTGGCAACAGGACAGGCTGATTTACTTGTAAGTATCTCCAGCTAAGGTTGATATAGAAGCTGTTCACGAATAATTTCCCAGAAAGTATCAAACAGGCCTTGTTTTAGAAAGTTAACTATTCTAGTACTATTTCACTCCTTTTAATTGCCTTTTGTTCTTTAATGTTCTTGTTGACATGTCAGCAAGAACAGACCTCGCATCCTAGATGACATGATGCAAGTACTATCACATAATGCCTTCAAGGCTTTAAGTGCTCTTAGACTTCATAAACTCAGAAACAGCAGCTCAAATCTGTCAGTGGTGAACTGCGTTTTATTCCTCTGTAGTACAAAGAATAAGATGTAAAGGATAGTATTTTTATCTTCCTTTAAAAACAAACAAACTGAACACAACAACTGAACACATCAATTGTGTTAACCAAAATCAATAAATTATTATAAGGTGAAAAAGTCATGCTGAGAACCAAAATAAGTGGGCAATGCTCTCAGTCTAGGACATTTTGTTTCAATTTTTCCAGTATTTGACGTGTTTCATAAATGCCCAAGTCCTGGAATCACGCTGTCTTAAGAGTCTCTATTTTTAAAGTTTTTTATTTATTGTAAAATAAATTTTGAAGTTCTTCTGATCATGAAAACAAACCGGGAGGGATAAAAAAATAGAACCTGCTTTGCAAACAGAGGGTAAATAAAAAGATCTAAACTTTACTATCAGTTCGAGTCTTCTGAAAATAAAATATTTTCAGGAACATAGGGATTTGTCTTAGTATGTTGAGTACAAACTCAGTGATGTGAATATTAGTAAACTTCTTGCTAAGTACAGGCAGATAAGTTTGGGATTCTGTTTGAAGTCTGAGGAAGAGAGGCTGTCTGAAATACATCTCCCATTTCATCACAGAGCTTCCTGCTCCAGTATTTAGCTTCCCTCTTTTCCTTAGTTCATGAGCAGAGTTCAGCAGATCCAGGCAAAACTCAGAGGACAGGGCGCTGCATAATTTTTTCTCTAATCCTTCTCTAATTCATGAAACTTCTGAATGCAGCAGTCGCTAGTGAGCTGCTCTAGAATCCTGAAGAGATGTGAAAGTTGACTGTAGTGAATGTAGCAGCACTGCAGCAGGGTCAGAAGTGATTTCTTGCTTTGCAAATATTAAGTGAGAAAAAAGACATTTCACAGATTAAGATACTGTGATCACATATTTTCCTGAATAGTGATGATGTTGATGATGAAAAAATCTTCTTAAAAAGCAGTTTTGTGTAGGTTATTTAGGGAATACGTTATTTAGATAGTACTGAAATTTGTCATAGAAGAGCACGTTTGCTTCTTATTAAAAAACTGTTGTCAGCTTGGAAACCGTTTCAGAACTTTTAATCTAATGGTGTATTTGAGAACAGGAGAAGTCATCACTGAATATTTATATTGTCAAACTATTCAACCTGTCATATTTAAAAACATTCAGACTCTAGAGAGCATTTTACATATGCAGTAACTGCTGTCATTGCTTCTGTTACTACTCAATTGTTTTATCAATAATCTTACATAATATTTAGCTAAAATGCCAGTCCAAAGGTTACTCATAAAGAAATACAAGAAAATTTGCATAATAATTACTCATCAGTTCAACAGAAGAGAAGAAATAGTAAATCTTTTAAAAACCTGAAAATTTCAATGAGATTATAAATCCAAGTCTACTAACAATATACTTAATGTGTTTTCTTCCAAGGCTGCCCAAAAACTCTTAGAAATCGGTATTAAAAAATAAAAATAAAATTAATCACTTGATCATAAGAATTCTTTTCTTGTCTTGGAGATTCTTTTAATTAATTAATAATTATAATAATGCATACTTCTGCATCACTTTCCCTCTGTGATTAATGAAGTGTTTCATAGGCATTATTAAATTAAATCTAATTCCCTGAGAGATGAGTAAATACTATTTCAGCTACAACATACAGAAGAGAAGTTAGCTATGCAAAGATTAAATAACTTGCCTAGCACAGTGTGAATAAGGATGAATATTAGGAAATTTGGAGTAATTCTCACCCCTAGAATTATGAAATAGGTTTTAAATCATGTGGTTTATATTTCTTAATGCTATTTTTTATTTGTTTTTGCTCCCCTGGTTTTTGGCCTTGAGTTGTTTTTCTAACAGTTCTTTTTAAAGATTCCTCTCTATCCATGGAGTCTGGAGACTTTTTTTCTTAAACTAGACAAAGATAGATAAAATTCCCACATAAAAAGTGATCCCTGGGGGCTTAGACTTCAAGTAGAGTAAAAAATAATTTGAGATTGAAACAAAAACTCAACCAAACATAAACACCCCAAACAAACCAAACCCAAAACTCCAAGAATTCAGTGCAGCAAAACCAAAAATAAATAATTTCTTAACTATTATTTTTTCTTATTTAGGTCCTAAAGGTGAGCTTTTATATCCATATTCAGGTGCCTACAGAAGCAACTTGACTTTTGCCAGCTAATTATACACACGGTGGTTTTCCTTAACTTAACTGGAATTTAATGAAAACTCGGACCAATTGAGCATCCAGGCCATATTTTCAGTGTGTAATTAAATGGTTCTGGGCTGAATTTCAGCTACCAGTTGAGAAAAATCTTAACCTGTATATCCTGACTTTTACTCTTGGCATAATGGAACATATTTCTTCTGCACATTTTTATTTATGTCGCACTTGTCACGATAGTAGATTAGGGCAAATCAAATTCCACAATAATTCACCAAAAGTTATGAGTTCTATTTTAAGACTAAGAGCAGCTGGTTCCTTTTAATAAAATATTTCCATGTTAACTTTACAGTCTAGGAAATTATGAAACTATTTCTACAAAAAAAAATAACACTTTTGACACATACAGTATATAAACCATAAGTAAAAGAGAAGTTAAATAAAGAATGTTCTTCCTGATGCTTTGTGAGAGCTTTGTTTAAAACATCCTTCTTAATGGATTATTTTTTTTATTCAGAATGTTCTCTGTCTAATTAAATTCACTGTCCTCTTCTGCAGTCTAAACAAAACACATGTAAATTCAGCAGGTTCACAATAATACCTTTGGCAGAATTGCACAGCATGCTGATGTCCTTTAGCCCCAGTATTTCCTTGAGGCCTTCAATTGTAAGTTCCTGTGAAATAAGGAGCAGTTAGTGTAATATTTTTGACCTACAGCAGAAGTCTGAATGGAAACTACGCAAGCTCAAGCACAATTAAGCACTAATATAATTGTCTTCATACAACAGAAATAAATTGTCTTTTCATTGTAATACTCCTGCTTTATACTTGAGAGAAAGGCCAAAAAGGGATAAGGAATGATTGCTTCAATGACCATATAGATCAAATATGAACTTTAGCATGTAAGTAAGCACACATGCTCTTTGATTTACTCCTGGGCCTAGCACTGTCATAAATATAAGGTCAGTCTCTTTTTCAGTATCTGAACCAGCCACTACTTTTTACTTTATGAACTGTATACTCCATCTCTGTACTGTAGAGTACTAAAACTCATTTTTCTCTGTTTGCTAAATAATTGATACACAGCCATTATCGCAAGAGAACTCCTCCACAGAAGTGTTTTCCAATGCAGCCTCTCCACAAGCAATTTGACCTGCACTTGAAAACAGTGAGGCGATTTGTAATACATTAGGGACATTTTCCCTTTTGAGCTAAAATTATTTAAAGACAATATAATCCAGATGAAAGCAGCAACATCTGGTTGTAAGTATATGTACATGTATATTTTAATTTCTCAAGATACATATTTTGAACTTGATTTCAGTTGGAAAAGTATGCTGTACATAATGACAGTACAAACCAGAGTTCAACTCATTTAATCAGTATTCGAAGATTTTATTTAGGGATTTCATGGTTAACTTCTAGCGTTTTGGGGTGGCTATTTTTTGCATTTTAGGAACTTTTTCCAACTGCATATTTCCAAGCCATCTACTTGTTTCTTGGATATACATCTCAATAGGGCTGTAACTTTCTTTTAATTTATTTTGGGGGGGGGAAGGGGAGGGGGAACAGACACTATGTGGCAGTGAATAACAAGCTGCATGGTTAAACTCAACTGAAAGCAATGAGATTGTCAACATGCAGCCTTTCAAATAAATAGAGAAGTAACATTTGACTGACACATGCAGCACCCTTTTTCTGATCTTTTCCCCTTCCCATACAGTAACTATGGATTGTTTTTTCCTTTTTTGCTTCTTTCCCCTTTTTTTTCCTTCTTCATTGCTGTTGCTCCTTTGGTCATGCTTTTCTTCCTGTGTATCATTCCATGCTCTGTTCTCACATCTTACCTGCAACTGCAGAATTGTCTACTTCCTCCAAGCTTGGTGATTTACCAAAAGGAAGAGTGAAATATCGTTATATCTCCATTTTGTAAATTATTGTAATTTCACTGCATAGGGCTCAAAGACCTGTAACAGTGTAATAGCGTCACAGAACTTGTAAAATCACCTACTATCAGGCATGCATATATAAGCATAAAATATCTTTCCAAGATACAAAGAGACGTGTTCTGCACCAGGACCTCAAACAGGATTAAGTACTATAACTTTAACCTCTGTGGGTGGTATCATAACGGGAATTTTAAAACTGAAATATTGAAGTATCTTTAAAAGTCCCTAAACCATATTCTTACTGTCCATACTGATAAAAATTCAAATAAGGATGTAGCTTTTAGCAATATATACATATATTTGTTTTTCTCATTTATGTTATAAGTTCTGCAGTAAAATTCAATGTGTGGAAGGGTAATAAATATAACAGCATCAGTAACAATAATTCTTATATTCTGCTAAAGGCCAAACCACTGTCAAAATGGAATTTCATCTTATGCTTTCGTCTTCTTTCAGATTAAAAAAATATCCATTTCATTTCTGCAGCACATTTATTGTCATTTGTTACACCCTCTGCTGCATGTGCTGCTGATGCTGTTTAAGGATTATCTGTTACAAGAGAAACTTCATCAGCTAGAATGGAGTATATGTCCATGCACTGATAAAATATTTTATTGTGATTTAGCTATAATTTATTTCATTCAGCATAAAAGGAAAAGGTAGAATATAAGACAACTTCACAGATCTATCAAAAGCCTGAGCTGGATTTACTGAAAGCTTCCATATTTCTAAAGTGCTTTTTCTTAAAAGAAAAATGTATATATATATACAGCCCTATTTTCCTTACAGAGGGTAATATTTATTATTAACTGTCAATGTTTTTAACATAGTGTTATGAACAGATGATTCAATCAAATAAGCAACCTCTTTGTATTGGATATTGTACAAATATACAGGGAAGACATGCTCCAGTCCCATATACCTTGTAATCTGAAGGAGTTTGTAAACAGAGGCTGGAGAACAGACAGTTTAGTTAAGCAAAATAGCTGGGATATAATTGTGATGTAAAAAAACGATTTTCTGTTGCATTTGTTTTCTTCTTTGCATCATGTATCCATTTCTTATGTTAAGACTTGATCAGGATTGATGGGGGAAAAATGGTAATAGCAATAACAGATGGGCATCGCAACAGCAGGTATTGTGAAAAGAGGAAGGAGAGAATGAAGTTTAGCAACCAGAACTGTTCTACTGCTGTATTTCAGTCCAGTTGTAGTTTATGTGCATGGTCATTTTTTCTATTCCTATTACCATTGCTCTTCAGTGTCACTAGAAACACTCAAATTCTTTGACATTCTGCCTCAGTAATGTGGATAAAGACAAAATCTGCTCCCAGTCTACCAACTTTTGCCTTTCCCACAGTCTTCATACACAGACAAATAAAGTCACCTCCTGACTATATAGCAAGGAAATGTTTTAACAACCACGTATTATCATTATGGAAGAAATTTGAGATATTGAAGACTTCATATAAACTACAAAGAGCAGCAGATGCTCCTCACTCTGCAAACCTAATTAAGCCTCTCTATAGTACTAGAATGCAACAAAAGCCATTATGTGCACTTCTTATAGTATACTAAGGCAATGGCAGAAAGGTACTATTTGAGAAGCAGCAAACACAGTAATACTGGTCACTTTAAATCAAATTCTTATTCACTGTATAAAGCCATAAATTGTACGTATTCTGATTAGTCCTCCTGGTTTACATGAATTGTTTAAAACAAGAGGAATAAAAACAGCCTCAAGCTGAGAAGCTATGCACAAATGAAACACAAAGGGCTGTGATGTGTGTGCATGATATACAGGTGTGTGTCATTTAGCTTCTTTAAAAATGCTCTCAATTTCACAGTGATAACTCCAGCAGCCAATTCTGTGTCACAGAAAACAAGATAGGCCAGGCAATCAAAGACCACATTTCATTACTGAAGCATGAACTATAGGAATTAAGATAGGTTAATTAGAATGTCTGCTTTTGCACGTTGACTTTTATGTAGTGGACATCTTGGAAACTCGTTGGAAGTATATTAATGAGTGAGATAATGTGATTCAAGGGAGCAAATTACATGAGAATAGCAGAACATTTCACAGGAATGTTAGACTAACACTCTCCATTGCAGATTTTTCAGAATTATTCTTACATGGCTTAAAAGCATTTCCCAGTCATGCAGAGAAATTAGACTGCCCCGTTGAAAACTGATCCACAACCAAAAAAACTATGGTAGTCCTGTCATTTTTTACCAAAATATTTTCAGAATATCTACCATGTTCACAAAAAAAAAAAAAGAAAGAAAGAAAGTATCTATCTCTTCACAAGAGCGATCTTTTCCAGAACAACTTATATGTCTTGAACAAGCTCTGTAACATCTGTCAACACCCTCTGTCAATACAGACAATGTTATCTGCATGTTAATATCCTCAACACAACAACAACAACGAATCCACAACTGAAAGCTGTGTAGTCTTGCTTAGCTGGTTTGTGAAATGTTCTTTGATAAAAACTTACCACAAATATTTTGCCAAGTACTTAGGGGCATGGTTTTGCAATTTAAGCACGGCAATTTTCAGTTTCTGTCAGTAGGGTTTGTCCTGCCTTGTATGTATGAAGGGACTAGAATTTCTTCTGCAGTAAGAGGATAGTTGAGTTTTGTTTTGTTTAAAATTCACGTCAACTTTTGTCACAGCCCTGTGTACACCTCGGGTCCTTCCTTAGAGAAAAGCTTCCTTAGAGAGCAGCCAGCCCTCACTGCTCCCTGGCAGTGTCAGAAGACTGTGAATGCGTGTGGTGCCAGGATTCTTTTCTAAGTGTAGACCCCAGTTATTGAGAAAGGAATAAATGCAGTCTGAGAAGAATCTGTATTTTTGTTCTAGCTCAGCTTAGAAAAGCAGGTTTGATTTGAAGTTGAAAAAATAAAACACTATAAAGTAATGGTACATTGAATTAGTAGCAGATTTATGTTCAGCTGTATTTGTTTATTTTCAGTAGTAATTCTCTAGAAGTCAGTGTGTTGGCCTGAATGTATGTGCTAATGTTCTTAATAGTGCTCAATATATGTGCACTGGAAATACGCACTCTTATATGTAAATATTAAATTATCTGATGTTCTTAAGTAAAATGTTAAGCACATAAATGAGTATTTAGAGTGTTTCTTTGTGGACCATGATACACCTAGAAAATTATATTACTGTGCCTGTATTTTAGAAAATCCTAATGTCAGCATTTTTACTTTTTGCCTGGAAAACTGCTTTTAAATTCCTATTGCAGTTTTTTATTCTGTCCTGAAGGAATTTCTCCCAAGATGCTTTTAAGTCTATGTTTTGTTTACCAAGTTCTACAATTTCATCATCTTCTCTGCAGTTGATATTTACCCTTATAATTCTACACCTTACAATAAGCAATATAAAATTTATTTTCTACAGATGACTGAACTAAAGCTGAATGTACATAGTTAGACCTTTACCTAGTTAGACAAGTTGAGAGTGGGCAGGTGAAAAAATAGCTCTTCCATTATGGTTTTTAGGTATCTCATGTTCTTCTCCAAAACATAACACTCCCATATTTTCAAAGTCAAATGTAAGCAAAGCTGCTTTTACAAATATCTTGCATGTAGGGGGGGCGGTTAGCTCATTCAGTTAGAGCGTGGTGCTGATAAAACCAAGGTTACGGGTTCGATCCCCGTATGGGCCATGTGTTGCCTGATCTAGCTGAGAGGTGTCCCTACTCATGACAGGGAGGTTGGATTAAATGATCTCTAAGGTCTCTCCAGCCTAGGCCATTCTATGATTCTATGATTCTAATTCAGTTTGTAGTCTCTGTTGCTAGGCAGGAAAGCCAGTTTCATCAACCTTTACCTGGTCTAATTCAACAGTAACAACGGAATATTTCATCTCACTGTCTTCACACTCTGATTTTAGTCCATTGTTCATCTTGCCAGTCTTTTCTTTGTATATAATATACTTATCCTCATTAATATGTTCAGAAAGATTTCCCATGCTTACAAAACATAAATCGAGCAAAGTTGTCTTCCTTCTTCAGATAATGTCATGAACTCAATTAGCTCTCCATGCAAAAAGGAGGGAAAAAATGTATCTGAACATTAAATATTATTCAAATTTGTTTCTGATTGGACACACTAGTCTGATTAGTTTTCAGCAAGAAGGCTTTGTTTAGTTTTAATTGTGTAGATATCCAACTCCATGAATAGCTGCTTTATGACTGCTAAAAAACCCCCATTTTTTTCATTTCACACTTATATACATATTCTATTTCTCTTCACCGAAGAATGATCCAGATTGTACCTATCTCTAAAGATGAGGCATTTTCCTTTCAACCTTCTTCCCACTCATTTTGCTAATCATCACCAAGATGTCACTGAATCTAGCACCAGGTTTGGGAAAAAAAAAAAAAGTGGGAGAAATTTTTGTTTGAATCATCCTGGGAAATCTTCATTGATACTAACAAATTCAATTATCTCCTTGCCAAATAGAATAATACAATATTTTTTTTTAAATTAAGTGGTGTCCTTCAGGGTTTCTTAGTAGGATTAGTACTGTTTAATATCTTCATCAATGACACAGACAGTGGGATCAAGTGAACCTTATGAGATTCAGCAAGGTCAAGCGCAAGGTCCTGCACACAAGTCATGGTAACCCATGGTATCAATACAAAAGAAGCATGACCAGCAGGTCAAGGGAGATGATTCTGCCCCTCTACTCTGCTCTAGTGAGATCCCATCTAGAGTACTTGTGTCCAGCTCTGGTGTTCTCAGCACAAGAAGGACATGGTCCTGTTGGAGCGAGTCTATGAATATGATCAAGGGGTTGGAGCACCTTCCCTACGACGACAGTCTGAGAAAGTTGGGCTTGTTCAGCCTGGAGAAGAAAAGGCTCCAGGGACACCTTATTACAGCCATTCGAGTACATAAAGGGGTTTATAAGAAAGAGGAGGGCAAACTTTTTAGTAGGGCCTGCTGTGATAAGACAAGGGGCAATGGTTTTGAAATAAAAGAGGGTAGATTTAGACTAGATATAAGGCAGATTTTTTTTTTTTACAATAAGGGTGGTGAAACATTGCAACAAGAAACATTCCAGGTCAGGTTGGACAGGGTTCTGAGCAACCTGATCTAGTTGAAGATGTCCTTGCTCATTGCAAGATTGTTGGAGCAGATGATGTTTAAAGGTCTATTCTATCCTAAACTATTCTATGATTCTCTATGTCAGAGAAAATCCCAAATGCATTGTATCAGCATGATAGTTCCTGTTTGTTGAAACATATGTAGCAGCTAGCATATCTAAAAGTGTTCACAATTAAGTGGAATTATCTGCCTGAGTGCATGAAAACTGGGTTTACTTGCAGAAAGAAGTAGAATACTTCAAAATTTGTAAAAGCCTGGGCTTTTCTGTTTGTAAAAATGTATTTAGTAATTATCAATGATTTAGTTCTTACGAATAACTTTGGTTAGATGAAACCATTAACTATGCTCTTAAATTTGAAACAGCTTCATGCTTTTGAATACTCCTGTGCTTTACTTAAAGCTTTAAACTTCTAAGTTAAACCACATGAGTACAATCCCTTAGATTATAGGCAGACAGGTGAACAACTGGTTTTGAAATTATTTTTCCACTTAACACAAATTTCTGATTTTAAGTGGAATACCACCACTCTGAAAAAAAGGTACTCTCCTTAAAATCAAATTCACTTTCTAACAGTGTTGCAACTGAGAATTGGTGACATTTCAGACAAAGACGTGTTTGCTGCTTTTTCTCAGTTCACTGTCTTTCAATGGGTTTTTCATGTAGTTTCTTGGCTTATTTTCACTGTACCAAATAAAAAGGGATTTGGGTTGAGAAATCACCAGTAGACTCTGACTAGAGTTGTGCAGGGACGTATGCTGTTAAGCATATTCATAAATTATCTAATGAAGGAGATGAATTGCAAAGTAATCTTGCTGAGGCAAGTATGTTACTGCAGATAATGAAAATGAAACCTGATCAAATACCGCAGAGCATCTCATGTTATTGAGTGACCAAGCCGGAAAACCAAAGTTGATAAGCGATGGGCATGTGGAAGAGGCTGAGCCCCCACTTCCATATGTGCAGAATCATGAACTTGTTCAGGTTGTGAGAGACCTCGGGAGGCATGTAGTTCAGCCTCCTGCTCAGAGCAAGGTCTGCCGTGAGATTAGAGGTCAGCTACGAGATGGGTCATTCAGACTCACTACTTAGATCACCCAATCACTTTTCTTGCCTGTTAGATATTCAAGACAGGATTCACCGTTCTGTTACTCCTCTTGGGATTCCAGGAGTGTGCTTCTTTTGTCAAACAATGTTGTGTTATTCAAAACTGTTGTCTACATTCTGCTGTCAGAAGGGTCTGGCACAACATTGTAGATTTAAAGCAGGTACACTGAAACTTTTCCAAATCATATAAAGGATGAGCAGAATTTCAAGCCACTATTTTCACATTTCCATTTTGATATGAAGGGTTTTTATCTTTCTTTTTTAATATTTCCTCATGCATTCCATACTATTAGATTAATCAAAAAAATAAAATTGAAGGTCACATCAGTCCATATATGAAAATAAATGAGCAATATATTTCAAATGAAACAAAAACTTCAAAATGGGGAACTAAATGTTGCTTGGCAATAGAATGCTTGACTACTGCTAGGGTGTCTGTGAGACTTAAGCAGTTGTTAAAAGTGTGCTACTTAAAACCAGGATGGAAAGCATGACTCTAGCAGTAATGAGCATCTCAATAATCATTAAACATCCCACATCCATACGTTGCTACTGAAAAAAAAACAATTGTGAAAGTACAACAGTTCAAATCATAGTCTGTTTTCATTAAGAGAGCAGCTGCATTCATAGCAGGTATTAAAGCAGACATTATAAGAATTTAATTTTCTCTTAGGTTTTAGGTCATTTGATAATTCACTTCACAAAAATAACTCAACCCACAAACATTTGCTCCATTTAGATGCAATACAGATGACTTATTTCTTATCCAAATAATCTAAAGATCTGAAAACTGTGCATATATTCAAGATTTTCTGTCCGGTATTTTATGCAAAATACATATTTGGAATACACATCCACAAATTACATTGAATTTCCTGGTAGAGACTAAGCAATCAGGTCATTTATAAGGCTTTGAGCTGTTGTAATATCTGCATTAATCTGAGAAGGTGCTGGACCACCCACAACTGAAATGAACACTGGACAAAGTTCTGTTACATGTCCAAATCCAAAAGAAAACATTTTTAATGGACAATTAAATTTATTTTAAATTGTCTTAGCTCAGAGAGCGGAAAGACTTCAGTATACGTTTTTGTAAGACATTTTATCTACTTTGCCCTCTAGAATTTACAATAAAAATTCTATCCCTAGGGTACTGGGGTAGCTGCCTGTGTAAAATGGCTAAAATTATAATAGTTCTCCTAAAATGCATAATCTAAATTTACCTCCATAATAGTGAGTTTGTGTATTTCTAGCTGCCTGTCTTGAAATAATAACTAAATATGATCCAACTGAATAAGCTAAGAACATGATGAACAATTTCCCTCTTTAGAGTATTTTAATTTGCGTTTAAAAAATTGAAGTTACTTTTGAAAAGAGATCGTGTGTAACTTTAGAGATATGCAGTCATAAAATATATCAAAAGATAATGTGTTCCTAGAGATGGTAAAAATACGCTATGACAAAAATTTCGGGGAGGGGCTCATACCTGTAAACTGTGGCTGTTAATGAAGTAATGATTGGTATCAGAAGTTATCTCTTTGAGTTTAAGGAAATTTATTTTGCACATTTCACTATGCCTTCCCTTTTTCTTCATACTTGTTTTGCGCATGTCTTAATTAGGAAGAAAAAAGCATTTAAATGAATTTCTGGAGAACTTAGCAATTCAGGGCTGAAATGGAAAAACCATTCTTATCTAATGTTACATCATAAACTCTTCTAGAGTGATACTTACAGTAGGTAAAGTATTGCAATACCTAGACACAGCAAGATCACTAAAAACTGAAATTTTGATTCCAGCTCTGAACTTCCTTCCTGTTATAGGTTTATATTAGCCAGTTTTCAGTATTACTTTGATATATTGTAGGTATTTCTGATGCTTCAGTTGTTAAGTGACCATATGTAAGTGCACATATATACAGCAGAACTATCCAGTCACAGATTACACACATCAGTCACTCCAATAGCTTCACTTCCAACATCAGTAGGGAAATGAAATCATCATAGGGAAAAGCAATAATCTGAGGTTACAGCAAATGTTTTGCTCTAGACACAGAACTTTCTTGTCATGTACACTAATCTCTTCTTTCACAGGAGGCGGAATTTTTTGCCTAGGTGTATGCCCTCCCTCCTTCGGTCATTCTTCAGGCATTTCTAGCCCTGCACAAAGAGTATCTGCCAGAGGTATATATATAGGTTAAAAGTATAATGCAGTTATTTATTGGCTGATGCACACTGAGATATTTAGGATTTAACAAGCTACTAGACTAGGCACTCTGGCATGATAAGACACCCAGAGTCTCCCAGGCACCAGCCTAGAGGGAAAGGGCCAGTTTCCACTGCCCCTGAAACAGATCCTTTTTCACTGACTCCGTTTTTTTCCTTTGGGATTTTATACCATTTCATGCTTATGTTCTTCCTCTTGAAACCTTGAGCTACTAACAATCCAGTCCCAACAGCGCTACTCTGTCTGCAATTTCACCTTTCTTATCTTGCATACCTCTACTCTGCTGACTTCCTCTCAACTTAGCATTTTCCCCAGAGGTCTGAGCCAAGGTTATGAAGCTGAGCCACATCCAGCCTAGGTCTTCACAGGCAGCTGCACCCTGTGGAGCGTGAGGAGATGGTTACAGAAGGGATCACAGAGAGAGGTGGGTACAGGTGCAATTCAGTTCATGACCAAAGACAGAAGTAAAAGCGAACCTGACCTCAAAAAACTGTTAAACCTGTATGGCTTTCCAAAGCCCGCTGGCTCTGCTTTTATGCCCTCCAAGTCCTCAAAACAGCCTATGCTACACAGCACTCCTCACCTTGGTGTTGTCTACCCCTGCACACATGCTGAACCTCTTTCAAATGTGAGGATACACCTTGCCCATAGGCCCAAGCCCTAGGTTTCAGCATAGCTGATCTCTTATTGAATTCTCTTATTTCTGTTCCAAATAGTGCCATGTGCAGTCCAGTACCAGAGATTAAAGTCTGATTCCTTTCCCTTCAGAGAAGAGAAACAGGAAATATTTTTGTTCTCTACCCTCCATATGGCAAAGGTAGCTTGAATATGAGATTTTTCATCCTTTCATATCCTTTGCCTCTTAAAGGAGGCAGGTATAGGAACAAATGGAAATTCTTTTTCTTTTAGCAGAGATGTCAATCATCTCTGAAGTGACTATATACCTGAATTGGCTGCATGTAGCATAAATGTATTATTTTATTTATGATTAAAAACCTTCTAGCTAGTGAAAGTCCAGCAGTTTATCTCCTACTTAGTTCCAGAGTGTTCACCCTTGAAAACTTTTGAAAGCTTGACCATAAGGAGGTTAGCAGGGGGGAGTTAAGTGAATCACATTCCCTGAAATACAGTTTGAAACAATCGCATAATTTCATTAGGTAATTTTCACGCTGATTCACTACAGCCAATACAGGTGAAAAACAAACACTATGCCCCAGATACACGTGCTTGTCTGAGTTTGAGAGTCAGCTTGTAGTTCAGAGACTGAGGCAACTTTTTGTAGTTAAATTATCTTCATTAGTTAGGAAGTAATTTTGCTGTTTACAGGAGTATCTAAGATCACAAATGAACTACAACCGCCTAGCGAATATCTTGTCCTGCCCTGGTTTAGCAAATGCCAGACACTTCAAACAAAGACAATTATATAGACACTACTTTCCCAGAGGAAGACAGCAACTTCAGTTCACATGTTTAGCTCTTCTTATAGGCAATCAGATAATTATTGTATTATGCTTTATTTTATGTCCATCCAATTAGGGTTGGTTTGGACATGAATAAGTGTTTATTGACTAAATCAATAGTCTTAGCCATGTTGCAGTGCACATAAAATAGTTACAAGAATAGAATCAGCTGTTACACTAACCACCTGCACAGAATGGCCAGACTAAGCTTTGAACTAACGTTGCCTCATTAGGCTATATTCAGATTAAGTAGACAGGAACAATAGGAAGTAATTTTTTAAAAAATTAGTCTTCCATTTCCTTTGCACACTTTAGATTAATTAGAATTTACTACTAAAAGAGCCAGACAGTACAATTAAGTTTTACAGCAACCATATTAAAGTTTTTAAAAATTGAGCTTTGACCTCCCCATAAATCCCCGGGGGTACTTACAATTAAATTAGGCTTTGTCATCTGAAATAACAGAATAAGATACGTAATACGCCACCTACTCTCTCATACAGAAACCCAGCTAATCAAGAGAGTGACCTACCACATTGCTACTTCAAAAATACAGCAGCAGTACAGCACTACTCATATATCTGAAAACACCTCTCTACAGAGAAGGTATGCATGTAAAAGATATTTCATGTTCCTCCTCCCTGACATCAACACTGAGTTAGAGCAGAATGAACAAAGTATAACAAATAATTTATAGAAAGGATTTTGCCTCTTGTCCCTTTCTAATTGTGGCATGTCCATGAAATGGCCCAGTTCCTTCCACATGTGTTAGGTCCTAACCAGAATCTGAATAATTTCCCTCCTCCAATCTTCTATTCTGAACTCATTGTCAAAAGCTTGCGTTGTATTTTTAGTTGACAGCTCTTCTCTTCATGACACAACTGTTACAATACCACTGTATTTCACAGACAATATCCAAACTAATAACTTACCAGCAGAACTATTTTAGAAAATTGTTAAGTGATTTGGCTTGGTTATTTTCTGAGAGAGTCTTTTGAGTAAACATTGGGTCATTGACCAGACCAGCTGAGACTGTTTGCTTGCCTACGCTTCATACATAGTGGGCTATAACCTCTCTGAAATAAATTTGTAAGGGTGCTGGAGTATATCCTGGACTCTACAGCAGAAAATTAGTTATAGAAGAGGATCAAGCCAAAAGGATGAGCCCAAGGCAGCCAACAGGAAGCACTCTAAATTCACATCAAATCCAAGTTCCCTCTGGTAAGTAGATGATTTCACCCAGTGGCAGAAATCTCTGTGTTTTCCTTCATAAAGAAAGTAAGAAACATTAGATGTTTTTTTCAACATATGACCGGAAAAAGATTGTGGGGATAATGCAGCCCCAACCTGCATTCCTTGTTTCCAAAGGTGAAAGCTAGAGGTGCTTCTTTGTCTGATGAGGTATTTCACACCTCACAGGAGAGTAATCTGCCTTTCAGGCTGAATTATTCAGAAGCAGACAGGTCTGAGATAAACACTCTCCTGATATTCAGTTAACATTCTATTGATTAAGCTATGCAGTTAATATTAACTTAGGCTCAGAAAGACCTGAATGAGAGTTAGGCACAATATAGCTGTGCTGACCTCCTCGTCACAAGGAAGTCTGAGCCATATCTCAGTATGCCTAGAAATAAAAGTTTTTCTGAACAAAATACAGACATTTGACAGTGATTTCTGCTGTGAATCCTACAAACCCAAAACAAAGAAACACTTCTGGGTTTGAAGAGGACTCAGGAAAGACAATCTGCACCTTGAACAATCTCCAAGAAAACAATCAGGTATCGTAAGTGATATTTAGATACTATTTAAACACCTACATTTTGATCTGGTTAGTTGTTTGTTTGTTTTTATGGGACAAAATGTTGTTTATTGTTTTTTTAAGTATCACTAAGATGCATTCTTGTGATATTAGGCATAGAATGTTTCAAGTAAATCATTTCCAAGCATTTAACATTATGCAACCGCACAGTGATTATGTCCACTACCACCATTCAGCTGCCTTTCTAGGTACCTTCCTTTCATCTTCAGATTGTCAGGAAATAAGCACCCAAATCTTGCATTCCTTGAACATCAGCTTGCTATATATACTTCAGAAAAAATCTACTTCTTGAAGTTGCTTTTGCTTCTAAAGCAAAATAAATAATATGAGAGCATAGAAAAAGTAAGTTAGTTGCCTAAAAGCTGTTTATGTAAATTTCCCAAAAAGTTCTTAGGAAAGGACATTTGCTTGCAATTTGGATGTTAAATATTTTAAGGACGGACTGTTTCAAAGAAAGTTTGCCAGAGCTAACACTGGGGGAGTGAAATGACAGCCAAACACGGCAGCAATTCAGTGTGTTTGGTTCCTCACCATGACATTAGAGAACAGGCAGATGCAGATACCTGATTGTTGTACGTAGAGAGATTTTACTGCTGTTTTACATATTCATCCATTTCCATAATTCTAAGCGCAAACAGTTTGACCTAGGCATCTTTCACTCTACCAAAACATCAGGAGAAAGCACTGATAATTGGTATTAAGATTTAAAGAAACAACGTATTGTAATTCCTCTATTTTTCTTGTCAATGTGTGCATCTTTGTTTTCATTCATTTTAGTATGAATACTTGACACTTCACAGATTATGGATTTTTTTTAGAAGTTAGTATCACTCACTCCTGAAATTATATTTATCTTAAGGTATCTGACACATCTCTCACACTTTGCAGTAGCTGTTTTCATTTCTGTAGTCTCTGCGATGGATGGCAATATATGATCAGCAATACAGCACCTTCAAAAGAACCATAAACAGGCACTTACGAACTCAATGAAAGATTATACCATTTTCGAGTGGATAGACTGCTTAACTCCATTAATGTCATAGGTTGATTAAATCATCCTACATCACATTTCAAAGGCACGGCAACCAATTAAGTCAGCCCCTTGTAGCTCAACACATATTTACATTTCTATGGTCATAAAGATGTTGTGAAAAATTTTCTGAGATAGCCTATAAATGGAATGATTTTTTATGCTATAGTTACGTCTCACACAGTTTCGTGGAAATAAAAGCGATTAAGACATCTCCAATCAGGTGGCTTTTGTATAGAAAATAACTGTGAAATAAGTCTTAATTGTACACTTCAGAGGGTTTTTTCTGAACTACACCAGGAAAGTAAAGGACTATGTTAAGCAACCAAGCAGAACAGAGAAAGGAATAAGCCACCTCCATTTCCAGTCAGGTCCCTATTGTGGCAACATCTCCTTGTAACTTTAATATTTCACCCAAGTGATAATATCACCAAGACACTGAAAAGTATGAATTTGATCCCTAGTGTAACATCTATCTAGATCCATCTAGCCAGCACATTTCAAAAACATTTAAGGCTATTCAGTTGTTCAGTTTATTTCCACACATCTAACACCACACAGATGCTACACTAGTATCACAGAAATTACTGAATGCTTTCAGCAGTATCTCCAGAATTCATCATATGCTCTACACTGAATGTTATTTATCACAGGTTCCTGACTGAAATAAAAAAGCAGGTCACATCTGTATACACCAGATAGCAAAGACAGAAACTAAGAAATTTTAAGTTTCCAAGAGAAAAAAACCAATTCTTACATTCAGTGCTTGAATTTTTATGTGGGCCAGAAATGTTTAGTTTCTCCACTATCTGCTATCTCTTGCCATTCTGCAAGCATCAGTGAGGGATTGGCTTCTAAGACGTATCAGGATACGGTACCAATTCTGCTTGAAATAGAATAAAATTTCTGCAGTTCCCTGAATGACTTGCATTTTATTATCAGTTTTCCACCATTACTTTACTAGTTTTTGAGATCTTCCCAGCAGGATCACTGGAATATACTGTGTGCAGGCTTTTCATTCACAAAGATCTTTAATCTTATTTTGACAGAAAGTGGATGTCATGTTAGTTAAAATGGCATTGCTTGATTCAGATGAATGTATTTTTTATACCTTTGCTTTTTATAAGTAAAAGTTTGACACATTCCAAGTGCACTGGGTCTTGCTGGGATGGAGTTAATTTTCTTCATAGCAGTCACCATATGGCGTTTTTATTTTAAATCTGTGACAATAATAGCATTGATAATATTCTAATACCTTAGCTATTGCTGAACAATTCTTACACCATGCCAAGGTCTTTTCTGTTTTTCACTCTGCCCCAGAGCGAGTAGGCTGATGGTGGGGAAGAGGTTGAGTGGGGACACAGCTGGGAGAGCTGAGCTGGATTGACGAAAGAGATATCCCATCCTGTGTAATGTCCCACCTAGCAATAAAATGGGAGGACTGAGTGAGCAGCTCGTGGGTGCTGAGCTGCTGACTGGGGTCAAAGACACTGCAAAAGGCCTTAATCTTTGCACCATATTACCTAGTTCTGTATTTCAACAGAGATGTTTACGAGGAAGATCTTATCATTGGATTACATTATACCCTATCCAAAACTCAGAAATTCTCTATTATGTACTGTTGCTCATATCATTTTACGCATTAAAAGCGGAAATGAAAGGGATGAGGAAATACACAGGAAGGTGAAATACACGTGGATTAGATACCTAATACTGTCAAAGTGAAATCCTACCACCCTTGAAGTTAATGACAACATTGAAATGAAGTTGAATGAAGCCAATATTTCAGTTATGAAATTCCCCATCATTCCTGTAATGCTATTCAAATATTATTAGAAGCTGACAAACTGGGGGGAAGTATCATGTGTACTGATGCTAATTTCTGTGTCCTGGAAGAGTGAGAACAAGTAATTTTCTAAATTTCTGAGATGCACCGTAGCTTTGGCAATATTGAGGTTTAGCAATATGATATTGTCTGATGTATAAGAGGACACAAAAAAGTCTCTGTTCAAAGTATGAGTAGTCAAAGCAGAACTAGCGTCAAAAAAGGACACTTGCATATTGTATTTAAGTAGTATGCTGTAGTAGTGCATAAGGAGGTCTTGATGGCAACTGAAAGTGCTGGTAAGTATTTTCGTTGGTTGTGGAGGAAGGGCTTAATTCAGCCTGCCCATTTTCTCCGTGATTTTTCTGGTTTTATAATCAATGGTTTCAGGGCAAGGCTTCTTTAGTTTATTATTTATAGTTTTCACTGTGGGATAGGAGAGAGAAGGAAATAGAGAACTTGCACACTAAAATCAATACAAATAATAATAGCCTCTTACAAGAGAAGCCTCAGGGGCTGAATATCTCTGGGTTCCTTTTTTTACATAAATGATCTCAGTGGATTATTGTTTCAATGTTTTGTGCTGTCAATCACAGTCAGCTACCAGCTCTCTTTTTGTCCCATGGAAATCTTCTCACTTCTAGGTGCCAAAATAAAATAAAAATACACAGCAGCAGGTAGCCCACGATGGCTTTCCTAAATGTCTTCAGCAGAGTGGTATTATAACAGAAGCAGTAATCCCTGTTGTTCATAGGCTCATTTTCAGACACAGAACCTGTCAATCAATGATGAAGTGGCCAAATGTGTTCCTACATTATATCTGAACTTTCTCATTCCAGAGAACCTTGGGACTGTGGCTCAATTATTTGTCTTGTTTTGTTTCCACTTATTTTTTGCAAGCAAAACACACTGGAAGAAAAAAAAACAAAACAAAACAAAACCAAAAATCAGCCATATTCATTTGTGCCACAAGAACATTCATATCTGATAAAACTACTACCAGTTTAATAGGAATATACATTAGGATTCTAAATACCTTGATATCAGGTAAACCAAAGACATTCAGATATTTATGTATTTTCAATCTGTGCATGTAATAACACTGCCTAGTGCCTATATTTTTCCATAGACTTTGGGGTGTTTTTTTTTGTTTGGTTGTTTTTTTTGTCTGAGCAACCCACTTCTGTTGCTCTACTTACTATGGTACTATGTAGAGAGGAGAAATGACAATTTTTCATATTTTTTTTAGCATCATCATAATAGGCTTTTTCTTATTAGTCATGTTTATCTACATAAATATTCAGTCAGAAAATACATGCAAATTATTTTAAATGTTTCTAATTTTTGTAATTGTATCATTGTATTCAGAGGGTATAAAATCTTTCTCAAAATTAATTATATCTCTTTTTAAGAAATAGATTACCATAATCCTGTTTACTGAATTATTCAGTGCTTATAGAGAACATATGACAGTCTCTGTATATTTGCATTTCTATTTTACTATTTTACTAAAACAATAACATTATTTTGCAGCCAGAGGCATATTTTCATTGAATTTCTTTTGATTTTTTTGTTCGCTTTCATACTGAGACAATTTAGGAACATACGAGGGAAATTAATTAAGATGTCTGCATTTTCTGGATCTTATACAGAAGTTGAGTAGTTGGCATTTTGACTCATTTTTGACAAGTAAAAAGGTGTTTTCTCTCCAAAGATGTTTACATGGTAACTATCAGCTTATTGTCGAAGTTGTGAGTCATATGCAACAGCAGCAGTCCTAGAAACTTACCTCAAAAGAAAAGGGACAGAAAAAGTAGAGATTTTGACTAAAACCAGAAATGTTGCTGAAAGACAATGAAAAAAACAGTTTTGTTGTATAATCTGCCTAAGCATACTAAAGTAATAATAATGTATAATATCATACTAATAATAAGACATATAATATATATGTAAAAATATACTGAGCGTAACAACATACTAATAATGTTATTTCTTTAAGACCACAAAAAAGCCACCCCTGGATGTGTTCAAGTGTCGTTTAGATGTGGTGTTGAGTGTTATGGTTTAGGGGTGACCTTGTAGTGTAGGGTCAATGGTTGGACTTGATGATCCCAAGGGTCTTTTCCAACCTGAATTGTTCTATGATTCTATGATTCTATGAAAACTGTAGAAATGGAGGAGTTAACTGCCAGAAGCTACACAGTGAAACTAAAAAGTAGGGAATAGCCTAGCATATAAGACATTTTGGTATTTTTGCCTGGTTCCTCAAAGCTATACTGATGCCTAACTTCCATTGTAAGCAGTGTCTTTAAAACAAAAGTCTTAAATCAACAAAGGTCCTGAACATGTTTCAAGCACAAAGAGGAGGAAAACCAGAGTTCCAGCCCTTAATGTTGCAGTGTTTAAAGATCAGTATTTTCCTTTCTTCCTTAAAAGGGTCCTTGCTTAGTTCTAGGAAAAGAATAAACGAAAAAGAACCTTCTTATCACTGTTATGTGACAGACTGTGCCAACTGATGTTTACATTCAGTGTCTGCTTTGGCAGGAGTGCACATGACTTTCGAAACCCAGGATGCTTTTCCTCAGCTCATTATTATCATAGCTAATTATGCAAAATCTATTTTTTCTTTATATTTAATGCCTCTTCCATTTACTGAAATCTTTGTCTTGTGCAGCCTATTCCATGCTACATTTAGGTGTCACATCAGATTTTCTACATTGTTTATACTAATCACAATTACTACTGCTGTAACAAACATTTTCTCTGTAGCACATATTGTACATTATGGTTATATACTGTGTCAAATTATTGATACTTACATATTTATTTGAATTTATGAGAAATCCAATTTGCTATGCTCTGCACAATATTATGTAAGTTGTATGTGTAAATTAGTAGACGGTAAATGCTGTTTTTCTCTGACTTAATGGTAATTTTAAAAGCACAAAAAAATAGCATTAGTTCTCACAGAGATGTTTTCAGGCAAGCTAAAACTAATGGCTGTTGGTGTAACTTTATTGAAGTACAAGCTAATCGCCTTTCTTTCATTTAAGCTCCTAGTTACAAGTTTACCGCCATAAATACAGAGTTTTTCCCAGCACTTTTTTCAATCTTTAAACAAAAAGTGATACTAATTTATCTTATCTCAAAATCAGAATACAGAATGCCAGAATTTTTTTTACTACAGTATTGCTGTTGAAATTTTTTTACTCTTACCAGTAAGTTTGTGTTATGTTTTCTTATATTTTCATCTCATTTTCTAAACCTGTATCAGTTTGTGATTGTCAGATGGGAATTTAGGAGACAGATAGGCACAAGAGAAGAACCACATTACTTGATGAGAAGTCCATTCCAAGGATGGTATCGCCAATGTGCAGTTTCTAATTTTTCACACACACACAAATCCCTACAGAAACATGCTCCCACTAGTCAAGGCCTCCATTCTATATCCAACATTGTGGACTTGGGGGACATCTGCAGATGCATCTCTGCCCACACAGAGCTATTGTTTTCATTACTCATTGTTTCCAACTTAGATGGTTGGCATGAGTTGCCAATGGCCTTGTTGGTCATATTTTAGCCAGAGTTTACTCCATGGAAAGGCTTTTGCCAAACCAGGTAACAATCCGAATAGTTTGAAGTTATAAAACTATCGGCCTTGAAGATTGATATAGCTGAGTACGGCACTACTATCCTCTCTGGTGCAAAATGACCAGGTGCCAGCACATTCACTCAGCATCTTCACTCAACACTGTCTATGGGTGAAGAAATAGCTGCTCAGAAGGTAATATCAGTGTAGGTGTCTTCTGCAGACTCTTTTCCCTGTTTTGACTGATTTTACGGTACCTGTGAAGCAAGATTTCCAGGAGAGGAGTCACCCACAGACACTGACCAGAGATACCTACAAGGCACAGACTTTTCTTACAGTTCACTTTGGCTGTTATAATGCATTTCATATTCAATTGTGCTTCACAGACAGATGCTTTTTCCCCTGTAAGGACTCAGCGAGTGGTCAGACACAGCTTGTTAAATGTATGAAGTAAAATGGAAAGAGGTGTCATGCTAGTTATGCTGACTGATAGCGCTAGGCTTCTCTCAGTTCTCCGCTATTTAGGATGCAATCCTTCATGCGTGGGCTTCTCCACCTGCCTGTACATGCCGACCTGCTGGGTGTTCTGGGCCCGAGGTCCACAAAGGCAAACACACAGTCAGGGCTGCTTCTTAATGATGAAGGATGTACACACCAGTATTTGGGAAGTAAACTATGTAATGTATTTTCTGCATCAACAAGCTTTACTTTTCCATTTTCAGCACTCAACGAATGTAAAATAGTTGTCGCTTAGGACCTTTAGTACTTTCTTGGTGACAACACAAAAGATAATCATGTGCCTATTTATACTCTAGCAGAAGAAAGAGGGGCAAATTTGCTCCTATAACTTCAGAGAGAGCATATTTTAATGTAAAATAGGGTGCAAAATGATTTTTCTGTCTCTTGAAGACTTTGAGATTTATGTATTTCCATTTTTGTCAGAGGCAGATAAACAGAACAACTGGAACACTTTAAATGAGGCCGCTCAATAACCTCACACAGCTAGTTCTTACCTAAAGGTTTTAACTTTTACTTTTTTTGTGCAGTTTACACGTGAGTGGAACTGAACATGGTGGCTGTCTCCTCAGCCCCCACAGTTTCCTGATATCTAGGAGATACTGAGCTTCTTACTACTATTAAAGTGAGTAACATTCTTGTTTAGGCAATACTTTCTATTTAGAAAAGTAAAAAAGTACTGGTTTGCTCTCACTGTCCTACTTTTACTCAGCCTGTTATTTCAGATAAGATTATAACCACTTAGAGAAAATGCTTTCCTTTCCACAAAAGACCTAATCCTAATTCCAGTTATTATTATTTTAAAATGATACAATAGTTTTAAGCTGATACATTCAGTTAACCAAAGGCAGCTTAACACTCTAACTATATGCTCTAACTATACTTATTCTCAGTCCTTGAAACAGCTTATAGCACATGGGAGCAAAGGTAAGCAAGGAGAAAGAGTAAGGAAAGAAGCCTCACCTGAACTATCCTAAGCTGACATTTATTATGATAGTTACCTGTGATTACAGACAGATGTCTGTAAAAAATTTAGTGTTACTATAATTTCCACTGTGGATATAAAATTCTAATTTATTATTATTTGGAGCTTGGCTGCTGGAGGAAATACTTTGTACCTCAGAGGTGACAGCGTGTAGCCCTTAACACGGGTCAGATTCATACTTCCATGTTGTGGTGTACAACAATTTTATACCGTTCACTTTTTTCATTTTTTCTAAACAGCATGCACCCCATAATAACATGTCTCCATAATAACGTTCCAATAGTCTTGCCATTTTTTGAGTTGCAAACAATGAACATCATATATAAAGCTTAGTTTTCTTGCCGCACCACCCTATCTCCAAGCGTCAATAGTATCCGTATCTAATTTCAGTCAGTCTATAAAGCTATACACTGAGTTTTTTCTAAATGATAAATTGTCACTTACCATAACATTTGAAGACTGCTAACAAAGCAACTGTGTAGCAGTACAAAGGAAGATGAATTCTAGAAGACGGCACTGGAATTTGCAGCTCTTAAAAAAATAATAAAATAAAAAACCAGCCATTCAGTTGTTTAGATTTCTATAGTCTGTTTGCTCAGCCTTGTAAATTTTAAAGTTCATGCTCCTGTTAGAAATCTGCAGACATGCTATTGCCAATCACTTCTTTTAACCCCTACCAAAATTTTAATAACGCACTTCTATGATATCTTGTGTAACATACTGAAATCTGAGAAGATAAACAATGAGCTACTTTATTTCTTGAATACATTTTTTTTCCTGTACTGTTCTTTTTCTTCTTTAGCACAGTGTACTTGGTATATTCTAGTAAGGATATCATCTAAGTCACAGGAAGCTCTTTTTTTTTCTTTCTAAATTTCTAAACAATTGTAATCTGAACTATTTCTTTCTATTTTATTTCAGAATATATACTAAGTGTGTAAAACATTCTAATACAACACATTTAGCACAATTTTTTACAGTTTATTAAGCCCCAGTTTGAAGATTAATAATCTTTTTGGCTGACTCTCACCTGTGAGTATTGTTTCTGTGATCTCTATCCCTTCTGCAGGCAATATTTAACTGAATATAGCTTTTCTTGACTATTAACGGACTATGAAGTTCTAAAAAAAAAAAAAAAATCTAGCATAGTTAGCAGGTTTATATTTACCCATAGTAAAGGCAATTTTAACGGAAAGAAGAATACTACATCAGAAAAAAAGAATAAATCATTACAATGCAGGGCATAATATATGTGAAAAGGCAAAACAAAAATTCCATCCAACGCATTTTCACTGTTTATAACTATTTACCTTAAAGCCAGGATGCCTACATGTCAAATGAATGGATACACAAGGTCATGTCCACAAGTCGTCTATGAGATCAGAACCAATAGCTATGCAGCTTAAACATCTACCCTGTTCTAAAATCCTCATTTTTCTCAAGCCTACCTGCTTCTCCACCAACATTTTCTCACCAAAACTGCAATAACATCACCAGTGATTAGAAAAAATTTTTCTTTTACTTTGCTTAAGAGGAAACTTTAGAAACATTATAAATCAATATAACTATTAAAAAAGGAGTGGATTTAAATGGGGGCTAACAAACTACTTTGTATTTTAGAATGAATGTTGAATGAGTATTCAGCATTCATTCTAAAATGAATATTCAAATGACAAAATCCTTTTGATAAAAAGGTGCTAAAACCATATTTTTTTCCAAACTATTTTTCTGAAAAACTTGTTTTCTGATGAAATGGGAAACAAGAACAACAACAAAATAAAATAAAAAATCCTAGCTATAAACACTATAAATACTGCACCATGTGCAGTAAATCTGGTAAATCTCAGCCATGACCATGTACAGTATTTGAAATAACTACTAAGTCAACTAATTTTTTTATCACTTTATCTACAATGGCAAGAGTCCAAAATGCAGCTGATATACCTATAACTACAATTTGTCAGATATGCTTCCAAATGAGCATAAATTCAGTTTATCTATGTCCAAATTAAGTAAAAAAAAAAAAAGTAACAAGTTATATTCCGTGCTGACTAGACTACAAATTGAAACGAGGAGATTTTGAGCATCACTGCAGGTAAATCTAGACAACTAAGTAAAAAAGAAGGTGATTGAACTATACCTGAACTTAGACATTGTATATCTCATAAAGAATCAAATCCAGCATCTGAAAATTTTCACTCTTCTTATTTTTCTCATTTATTTTGTATAATTCATTAAAAAAATAATTTTGTCTGTTCTCTGTAATAAAAATATTTACAATTTACCTTTTTATTTAAAAATCTCATTTTTCTTCACAAATTAATGATGTAACATTCATCTACTTCAAGTATATTAATATAACAGAATCTCATCCATTATGCCAGCCTTTTTTTTTTTTTAAGTTTTAGTTATTTGTAAAAGTACTTTATTCAAATAAAATGAAGGGAGCAGCAAGAACGCTTGAATGCAGGTAAGGAAGAACTTTAGAAGAACAGTTGGTTAAAGTGATCTCATAGAAGGTAAAGATGAGTTCCAAAAATTCCTCCACAAGATGGGAAATTAAACCCACCTTAGATTTTTTCAAATTACAACAGTGTTCAGTTTTATGAACTAATAAATACAGTACTGTCCTGG